>NC_085875.1:48112105-48184605 GCF_034702125.1 Engraulis encrasicolus | reverse complement strand
GTCAGCACCCCCACCGCACCCAGCAGCCCATACAACACGTAGCTCAGGAATGGCTGAAGGGGAGAGGAGAGAGATTTCTTTTGTTTGTGTTCCTTTATTGCCAGTTAAGCAGGTGTAGTTATTTCATGGCCAATATAGGTAATGAATTTCACTAAACAAATCAAAAAACAAGGGAATAGATAATATGATATATAACATAAAATGATATAATATAAAATTAAATGAATTAACATTAAATAAGTTTGTTCACATCACTAAACTTTTTTTAAAGTTTAAAAACTTTAAAGGTGGCACCATAATAAAAATATACTTGGGAGGGGAGAGGGGGAGAGAGAGTGATAGTTAGGAGGTGTTGGAAAAAAGAGGCGGGAAATGGATGGAAAATAAAACAAAATGTAACGTAATGTAGAAGAATATTACACTACATTACAAAATAAATCATATTCGGTAAGTAGCCCAAATGTAGAGGTGCATGTTCATTCTGTCTGTCTATTTGCTTGCTTATTTGTATTTGCTTAGTTGTATAATATTTTTTATTTGTAAAACATCTTATTTATTGCACGATAAGAGTCTGACATTATCGCAGCACGTTAACGCCGATAGCGGCCCACCACCAGTACACACACACACACTCTTTCTGTCTCTCAATATCTCAAACTCTCTCTATCTCCAGTACTGTAACTCGTGCAGGGAACATGATGATGTGGCAGGCACGCACGCACGCACGCACTCACGCACTCACGCACTCACGCACTCACGCACTCACTCACTCACTCACTCACTCACTCACTCACTCACTCACTCACTCACTCACTCACTCACTCACTCACTCACTCACTCACTCACTGTTTGTATTCATGCACTCATGTTTTCATTTTACTGCACTGTATGTGTGTGTGTGTGTGTGTGTGTGTGTGTGTGTGTGTGTGTGTGTGTGTGTGTGTTCTTACCTGCAGAGCGACAAAAACAGTGCTGACATGGATGGCGAAGTAGAGCACAGCGATGAGAATGCACACTATCAGGTCTGACTGCAGCCGCTCATTCTGAAGGACACACACACACACACACACACACACACACACACACACACACACACACACACACACACACACACACACACACACACACACACACACACACACACACACACACACGCGCATGAATATTTCAAACTTCCGATTGTTTTTGTATTACAGAAAAATACTTAAGTAAGCTTATCTCCAGCGCACACACTTATTTACATTTATTTTATTTACATGCTACGTACGTATTTATGTTTTGTTATATTTCAATTCTACGTACTGTACATTTCTGTGTGTGTTTGAGAGAGAGAGAGAGAGAGAGAGAGAGAGAGAGAGAGAGAGAGAGAGAGAGAGAAGCGTACCACAGAGTTGCGAAGTTTCTCTGGCAGCGGATCGTGCACCTCTGCCAGTGGGTCTTCTGGGTTCTTCTCCTTCAGATTAGGGAAGACCTTGGACTGAACCAGGGATCTAGAGAATGAAAAAGACAACACGGGAGACATTATTTATTATTGTAGCGCCCCCGTTGAAAAACACTATGCTATATACAAATCTCAGTGCTATTGCCATGGAGCGCTGTGCCACAGCACCCCCTAGAGGCATTATTTAAATGTACTGATGTACATGCAGTAGCTGCGTCTTTGCTAGTCATCCTGTCACATTCAAATGAGACGCTTTCACTACACTCAAGACTTTTACTGTTTGTGTGTGTGTGTGTGTGTGTGTGTGTGTGTGTGTGTGTGTGTGTGTGTGTGTGTGTGTGTGTGTGTGTGTGTGTGTGTGTGTGTGTGTGTGTGTGTGTGTGACTGTAAGGCTGATTGTTGTACTCAAGCATGTGCTATATGTTAACTATAACATACAATCATGTGTATTAGGTTGGTATTATATCATAGGTATTAGTTGTATTTTTTTGTATTTGTGTATTTATGCAAACTGTCAGACACCTTAACTTTCTTTGGGGTTAATAAAAGTACTCTACTACTAACTGTACTAGTAAAGCTCTTCAGGCCTCCCAGCTCTCCACCTTGTCATGTACAACATGGCCTAATCTTGTCAAGTTGCCTGCTCAGCTCCCCTGAGAACTCTCTCACGGTCTTAACATTTGGCAAGCGTCCTCCTGATGTCGCTGCTGTCCCCTGACTCTGATTTTCATAATACTGACTTTTTTGGTCTTTTTGTCTTTTTTTTTTTAAGGCGGGGGGGGGGTGTAGAGACGACGACGACTCTTCTGACAGAGCCATACCGCAAAATTTAATTCTTAGCTTATTCAACAAATAAGTCATACAGGGTTTTTATATTGCGTTTCTTGACTTGCCCATGTTTAACATAGTCTCTCTCTCTCTCTCTCTCTGACTCACATGAGGACGCAGGGGTCGCTGCTCTGGCGACTCAGGTGGTAGGACACGGCCACCAGCAGCCCACAGAACACAGAGAACAGCACCGGGATGTGATCTCCATCCCACGACTCCTGTAACACAAACACACACATTATTAGGCCACAGCACACAGAGAACAGCACACCACATACACGCGTGAGGAAATACACACACACACACACGCACACACACGCACACACACACACACAGCTTTATAAGTGCCACTCCAAAATGTCTCCATTAAAAAAGTTTGAGCTAATACTATGGTGATTAATTCAGTGTAGCTCTGACAGTGCAAGTAATAAAACAAAAAGTCTTCAAGATTCACCTTCAGGGCACCGTAGCAGAGGCCATAGAGCATCGCCACGGTTACCAAGCTCCGCAGGGCACTGTAGACAGAAGATAGCAGACTGGTGCAGGCTTAAGAGAGAGGAGGAGAGAAGATAATCACCATGAGTTTTTACTGATATGAAACAATATGCATAGAAACATTTAAAAAGAGGAAAAGAAGAGGAGTAAAGGGCTCTGCATACTTCACGTGCGCACTTTGGCGCGTTTGGCGCGAGAACCATTAATGACGTCATCACTTGCGCCAGACTATTCATACTTCAAAAGCGCCCTTGCTCGCATTGTCGGAAGTGCCCTCTGCTGTTCATGAGAGAAACGGCAGCATCTTTCGCAACTCGCAGCGTGAGTTCTACGGATGTATACAATAGAAAGCCAAACACGGCTGCTGTAGGGCTACTGAACGTCTGACTTGTGACTTACCACATTGAAACATATATTTTTTGTTGTAGCCTACATTGCCAGATCATTCCAAGACCATGTGAGAGCATTGTTCTGGCGGCAGAATTTATAAATAGATCGCCGAACACAACGTGCTTCTGAACAAAGTAAACAATTGTTTCACTGAACAACATTTAAGAGAGAAGATAAAATAACTCTCTAGGACATTTTATTATCCTCAAAATGATGCAGGATCCATTCTGTAGTAGCCTACAGTAGTTGTAGCCTCTCTTCGCAACTCCTGCTTTGTCTGCCTACCTGCATGGTCGCTGGTGGCACACGACAAGTTACAAAAAATGTGGGGTGCACGACGTCGCGCCACGGCAGCTCGCGCCACGGCGTGTGACGTCATTTTGGGTCACGTGACGGCGCGAGTGAGGTCGCGAGTGAGGTCGCGAGTGAAGTATGAAGGAGGCTAGCGCCAGTCACGCCAAGTATGAATCCCCCTTTAGAGCCTCTGCACACCGGTTCAGGCAAAGTGCAGAGCACTGCTGTGCCAACACTCAATTCAACACCTGGGCTGATGTCCGTAGATGAAGAGAACTGTAATGTATACATGATGTATGCAACAATGTGTACAGTACTTGTGCATGCTCTTTTGTCATTTGCATGCTAAATTGTGTGTGTGTGTGCGCGCGTGTGAGTGTGCGTGTGTGTGTGTGTGTCTGTGTGTCTGTGTGTGTGTGTGTGTGCGTGTGCGTGTGCGTGTGCATGTCTCACCATTTCCACCGAATATGTGGATATCCAACTGCTCGAACAGGTACATGATGAAGGTATTTACTTGTGGTAGCAGTCCCACAAAAAAGATGATTGGAAAACACAGAGTAAAGACTGCAGAAGAGAGAGAAAAAAACACATTCAATGTCACCATACACATAAAGATCATTTGACAGTTTTTTTTTCATATGTGTACATGGGTCAATGACAGGTGTGTGTGTGTGCCTATGACAAGGTCTCTAGCAGCGTGTGTGTGTGTGTGTGTGTGTGTGTGTGTGTGTGCCCGTGCGTGCGTGCGTGCGTACCTATGACGAGGTCTCTGGCGGAGGCGAGTAGCAGGGAGCTGGTGATGACCACCCCATAGAGGGTGAAGCGCGAGGGACCCCACCACTCACTACCGTAGTGCAGCAGCCAGATCAGCCCACAGCACAGGCAGAAATACACCGGACGACTGTACGCTATGATGCGGTTATGACCCTATGGAGGGAGGGAGGGAGGGAGAGACCGAAAGAGAGAGAGAGAGAGAGAGAGAGAGAGAGAGAGAGAGAGAGAGAGAGAGAGAGAGAGAGAGAGAGAGAGAGAGAGAGAATAAAACATTTTTTTCCAGTTTAAGTATGCAGTGACATAGAAACAGAGAACTACTAATTAATCAGTTCAGGAAAAGAGATGGATATGGAGAGATGGCGATGGAGAAATGGAGAGCAGAGGCGATTGCGAATCAGGGAGACAAAAGACAATAGTGCCAGAAAAATGTCTGGACGAGGTACTTACATGGCGAGGTGAAGAAGAGTCGGGCTGAACACTCTGGGAGCATACAGATAAATAAAAATAAGCAGTTAGTAAAAGACACCAAAGTTTGAAAAGGCATCAGTGTTCAGAAATTACTTCTCTGTTAAAACACACAATCAAACATTTATCATCACTTCTGTAGTGATACAACTTCCATCAAAACCATATATTCCAGGCGAATTAACTTAGAGCGACAAACCAGCGTTATATTGGTATAATTGTTTTTCCATCACGTGTCGCTCTCACTTCTTGATGCCCATCACATTAAAGCGAATCATCATGCTGATGGAAAATACAAGTGGAAAGCCAGACAACACCCATGTTTGTGGCAACTTGTCAGCTACATTTTCAAAGACATCTCCACAATGATGGCAGAGTTGAAAGCTTGTGTGTGAAGGCTTATATCTCCAGAATGTATCAGAAGTGGTGTGTGTGTGTGTGTGTGTGTGTGTGTGTGTGTGTGTGTGTGTGTGTGTGTGTGTGTGTGTGTGTGTGTGTGTGTGTGTGTGTGTGTGTGTGTGTGTGTGCATATGTACCTTTAATAACGAGTACTGGCAACTAGCGATAACGAGGCAGAACTGAAAGACCCAGATGTCTGTGAAGAAGCCCTGGACCAGGAGCAGAGAGCCCAGGAAGGCCACCAGCACAGCCAGCACAACCGCCAAAATGTTCTCCAGAACCTCGCGGTTCCTGGGCACAAAATAACCACATTTAAAAAAAGAAAACACGGACATCCGTCTCAAACGATGGGTGCAGGACTAGCAAAGACACATGAAAATTGAAAATAAAGTCTGCAACACCGAGCTCCCGTCTCTCCTAATTCGATATTGTGACGTTGCGACTTTATTTTCAGTTTTCACAAAACACCCCCCACAAGAACACAAAGAGCTTTAGTATCTACACCTCATGTGGAAATGCATGAAAAAAACATCACCACATGTTCCCCATTACTATCAAAGTCCATTCCACAGTAGCATATGCAGTATGTAATGTAGCATATGGGTTGCAACCTACAGGGGCAGTGGTCTCAAGTACAAGAAATGGCTGACCGAAGTCATCTATTGAGGTACTTTCAACAGTGGTTTTAGGTAAAGAAAGCAACATTAAAAGCAAGCAACATTAAAAGCAAAACATAATTTCATCAAAGTAAGTACCGTTCTTTAACAAACTGTACTTCCAATACAGTTCATCAAGAGTGAAATGCATATGTACTCCATTCCCTTGAACAACCTGACCTTGACTGTTGTAAGGCAGTAAGAAAAATAGCAAAGGGGCTGAAATGACGATTTTAAAAAACAATGGACACAAAGAACTCATGTATGTGTATGTTGTGTTGTGTTGTGTTTGTAGAAGTGTACACAGTGTATTTATCATACCTGTCAAACAAAGCCAGCAGTGTGAGCCGATCAAAATGCAGGCCAACCCAGAGGTGTGGCAGCAGCCAGAAGCGGTAGTACTGTTTGGCCTTGTGGGCTGCCGTAGCGGGGTCAAGCGTGCCCAGTGGCGCCTCCTGCAGCTCGGGACTCAGGTCCACATCCTGCTGCTCCAGCAACTCGGGGTCCATCGTTAGCAGCCGGTTCAGACGGATCTACACACACAAACACACACATAAACACATGTGCAACCGAACACACACAGAAACACACACACACAAACACACACACAGAGGGGCGCGCGCACACACACACACACACAAGCACAAGCATGCGCGCCCGCACACACACCAGCACGCACACACAGGGATTTTTTTTGTCTTTGCATTTTCTACATTCATTGTTACAATTACCAGATAATTTCCTAAACCTTTATAGTAAAATAAAACATCACACACTTACTAGGTCATGGGGGTAGAAACGAACTGAGGTAGAACTGGAGAGGTGAGAATCTGTTTCCCTGGGGACACAATTCACATCTTAATTAATCTCTCCTGAAATAACATCCAATAACCTCAACTGACAATGATCAATAACACATGGTTTCCATTTTGCATGACACGTGCAATATGACTGTCAAAAGATATTAGTTAAGTACACACATCTCTTAGGACAAAAATTCATTTGTCAGGGCCCTGATGGAGGGTTGACATTTTGTCAACACATCATCGGCACACACACACACACGCACACACAAACACACACACACACACACACACACACACACACGCACACACACACACACACGCACACGCACACGCACACGCACACGCACACGCACACCATCATCATTGGCGGACAAACACACACACACCACCACCACCACCACCACACACACCGAAAATGCTCTGGCGAAGGGGTGAGGAGGGGACTGCAAGGCACTTACAGTAAGTGGGTCGCTTACCAAATATTGTTGGAGGCTCTTCGGGTTGCGGGTTCAAAGTTCACCAGTGACATATCACAGCCCCCGACCTCGTACAAAGGCGGGGTGAGCTTTCCTGTAATGACATATCATAATCATGTGTCAGTATGTTAGTTTTTACGGCCCATTGTGCGTGTGCGCGTGCCTGTGTGCTTGTGTGTGTTTATTTTCAATGTCGTTTTTATATGTTTAATTTAAATGCTCATTTGAGACTCGTCAAACACAATTTCACATTTCTGTGCTAACCCTGCTACATTAGACAATGAAGTACACTTGACTTGACACTTGACTTGACTTGAGAGAGCAGTGTATGGGTCACTGGCATAGTAGCACACCTCAGGGTGGTGCAACCACAGCTAAAAGCACTATTGTATGATTACATGTTTTTTTCTTTGTTTTTAGTGGATTATCCAAGACGCATATTCACTGCAGTACATTCATTACCAAGTACTAATTAATTTGTGGGCATTAGCGGTTGCTGTACCACCTGAAGAAAACCCTGTCATTGACCTGTATAGTCACATTGGAGTCAGGTCACAGATCCTTCTTATTCCTCTGTGATAAACAAAAAAAGCCTCTTGAAATTATGGGTTGTAGGTGAACGATTAAATGGTTCTTTTCAGCATGCAAAATCAACATCCATTTTGTTAATCCATACAAGCAAGTTTTTCAAAAGTTTTATTACAATTTAGACAAGCATGAATCGGCCAAAAAAAAAAAGACCAGATGCACGCATATGCGTGGTCGCATGCACGCAGAGTGGCAGCAGCACACTTGCAATATTAAGAGGCTGTCATCTCGAGTAGGCTCCAGAGGAGAAGCACTGAATGAATGAATAATTAAATGCATAATGCTAACCAGGCTGTCGCGACCCACTGCCTCCATGCTATTTCACTTCAGTCCAGCAACTATACTAGGATGTATCGATCCTACAACCAATGATTCAATTCAAGGGAATAGATTCATCATTCTTGTCTTACCTTTGTTATTATTGCACCCATTTTGTGAGGCATTTAATTTTGCTCATGCAGTAATGACAATATTCACTAATAATAACAACAATGTCTCTCAAATAAAATGCATGCAAATATTAGAGTTTTCATTCATTTATTTCTAAAACTCATATATAACCTAGCCTGTAGGTTAAAAAAGTGAAGCATTGAATTTCATTGAATCAAATTGAACTGAATCTTGGGGCATTCTTCATGATCAAAAATAAACAAATTGTTGACTCAAGAAACTGATACTGAATGGAATGGCCATGAAGGCTGTGATTTAAACCCCTATACTATACTAGGTCAGGTATTGTATCGGAGAGATTGCAAACTGTTTGGCAGCATCCGGAAGTAGCATTCCACCAGGGGTCAATCAGAAAAGAGGACATGACGTCATCTTTCCGAGACCGTTGTAAGTTATTTGTAATTCAGCAATTGTATGTGTCAGAACCAAACAGCACCAAATGGTTAGCATAAAACATTAAAAAGTACAAGCCATCAAGTGATGTGAATGAAGCCTGATGTTGCAAGGGCAGACAGTTTCCACAAAGTGAATGAAACTGCCTGATGGAATAAGCATAAATGCACCAACCCACTATCAAACACACTACAGTAACATTATGGTATGTCAGGTACTGCATTATGAATGCAACTAGGACACCTTCTTCAGTAATCAATCATGATTCAGAGTTCACCTCTGATTTGCTTCATTATCTCAAGCAACATAGTTTAGCATTGGTATATGCATTTAAGTGCCACTAAAAACATAAGTATGCTTTCACAGTCATGGGACCATTTGTGGTGATGTGTAATAGTAATGTGAAGGTGAACACAAGTGTTGTTCCCAAGGGCAGTAATCACAAAAGACACAAAACAGCTATGTAGGTACACAAGTAATTCATTCAAAGCATACCACAGTTAGCCAGGCTATCAAGACAACAGTCGTCAAGCTTCTTGTCTGTCAAGATGCAAGGTTTGCAGTTACCAGAGGGCTGCTTATTTCTGAGTGTAAGGACTGTCATTTGGGACAGAAGAGCCTACTGATAGGGCTTTAGTGCAATAATTTTACAACCAGTATTTTACACTACACAGTTTTAGCTTAGTTTACATACTGTTTGCTAAATACGTACACGCACATGCACACACACACGCACACGCCCACGCACACCTCCATTCACCTATCAGCGTCAGGCCATCAGCAGGTTTTTATGGGCACTGTGCATCTATAAACAGCCTTACTGACACTGGCATAGTCTCACTGTAAAGGAAGAAGACCATAGACATGGAACCATATGTCCATGTCATATGTCCATGGAACCATACCGTAATTTACAACGATCTTTAAGAGGTGACTTCAAAAACCTACACACTTACTGTAAGTACTACTGGCAGGCAAAGCCTATCACTGAAACCACCACTGTTGCAAGAGAATGAGTGTGGCCCTAAAATAGGATGAATTGATTGATGGAACAGTCAAGAGTTCGAATTTCCAGAAACAATGAAGACATCTAGCTTCAGGCTTCTAAAGTTTCTTCTACGGTCAGAAGTCTGCTGACTCAACTGAGAGGTGTTCACTTCAGAGCAGACAATGGACAGCGAGAAACTCAAAACAATGATTATGCTTGAAGAGTGGAATCCCCACAGAGTTTCCACCCATTGCTTACAACAAGGCAAAGGCTACACTGTTAACCAAAGCAATGAGCATAGAAAGGCAGCAATACCCCAGATAATAATGGAACAAACTCCCAAAACCCCATAAAAAATCTCTGCATGTTAAACAAAACAAAAAAAAATCCAGCAGCATCACCAAAAACGAAAAATTCTAAATGAACACAACTTCAACATGCTCCGTGATTTGTTCATGCACCACCACCAAGACCACCACCAATACCAATACCTCTACCAACACCAAAACCACCACTGTTCCCTCCCTTCCATCCCCTCTCCTTCCCTTACCTTCCCCTCCCTCCCATCCCCTTCCAATCCCTCCCATACCCATGCCTTCCATCCCCTTCCCATCCCCTCTCCTTCCCTTTCATCCCCTTCCCTTCCCTTCCCTTTCCCTCACCAAACTCATCCTGAAGGCTGGTGTTGCCTGCCGTAGAGGCCTTGTCCTGAGAACATTCCAGCTGTGCGCTTCCATTCCTGGCCAGCAGGGAGGTGCTCGCGCTCAACACAGTCACCTGGGATGGGGTGCGGGAGGGTTGACCTTTGACCTGGGAAGAAGATTGCTGGGAGGCCTGGCTGAGGGCCTCCTGGAGACTGCCAGAGAAAAGGGGTTGGGGGTACACATGAGATGTGATTTTGGGTTGGGGGTGGGAGGGAGGGAAGGAAGGGAGGGATGGGTGTTGAGTGGGAGAAAAGAGCAGAGACAGAGTTTTGCGATAGCAGATCACGTAATATATGGGCCTATAATCTCAAATGGATATGGTAGGGTAAGATGCACACAGACAAGCAGGTTAAGGTGAGATTTACCATTAGTCATGGCAGTTTAAAGACTTACAGATCACACAAAACACAACAGAGATGAACAGGAAAGAATATACTGTCAAGGCAGGACGGACAAGGTCAGAATTGCACTTAAGAATGAATAGGATGAGAAAAGAACAAAAAAAGACGGTGTGAATGACTAATATGAGAATAAGTTTTATTTAGGCAGGAATGTTAGCTGGTAGAGATGGGAGGTATGACAAGTATGAGAGATCATGAGTTGGAAGCTTGTTAGAATTTATTACAGTTTATGGAGGCAGAAAGTCAACAAGGAGGCAGGGTGGGGTGGGGGGGCTGGGTACCTATCCATACTCTCCACTCAAAGTAAGAGCTCCCAAGCCAATTCCCTATCAACAATGGCATAGTCATAGTGCATGCAAAATGTCCCTGATGAAGTGATGAAGTGCTAGGATATTTCATCCTGACTGGTCTGCATGTGTTTAAAAATGGTGTTTTACATGGTAACATGCATCCAACAGTCCAAGGACTAAGCCAGTATGGTTAAGCTTACCATTTTAACTCACATCTTTGTTATTTATCTTACAACTTTGGTATTAGCATTAATATGCAGACAGTATACTGGATTAGCATGATCATGGTTAGCTGAGGTGAAAAAGCAGCGGCTTGAAAGCTTAAAAGCCCTGTCGTGTAATTGAGTTAGCGACCCTGCTGCTTCGAATTTATACAACCTTTTAGCTAGAAAGGCAAAATTACCTCAAGGGCAGAAAATAGTTGGCCAACTTTCTAAACAAAATGTAAATCTAGCGCAAAATTTGACAAGGGATCTTTCATTGCAACATCAGTAGTAGATGATACATCTACTGGTATGGTAAGTTTAAGTTACATGTGCTGCTTCAACATCACTAGCCAACACTGGAGCTGAAACAACTACAAAACTGCATTTGTAAGTTAAGGAGAGCGGGTTAGGAGCACCACAAGGTGGAAAAGACAAAATGAGGTACAATCATCTTAAAGAGCAAGCAAGATGGCATGGGCCAATGTCTCACAACAATGTGGAAAAGACAGAGAAACATAATCGGACAAGAGGAAGGGAAAAAGCAAGGTGGGTTTCGGGCAGGGAGATGGTGATTGGAACAGAGAGGAGAAGGAGGAGGACGAGGACGAGTCAGCTCGAGTTACATCAGCGGAGTAAGGTGAGCGCTGACAGAAGAGCTGGGGAAGAGAGGAGAGAATATACTGGCTCTGGTTTCATCGGCAAACAACTGTGACCAATGGTTCAGCTCAAGCAGAGGAGAACAGAGCGGAGATGAGGAGAGCACACAGAATAGAATGAACAAAAATGAATGGAAATGAACAGAGAGAAGGCCAATGGTTAAAGGAGAAGAGAGATGAGAGAAGATCGGCCTAGGTTTCATCAAAGGAGGATTCTGACCATTTGTACAAATCCTGGGGTGTATTTCTCAAAAGCATCGTTGATAACCAAGTAAGCAACTTACTTGTTTGCAATACAATTTTCCATTGGGGTCATTTCATGTGAAATCAGACACTTTGGGACCCGACCGACCCAGATTTAAATCATACTTGGTGTGCCTTTTCAGTAGCAAGGTAGCACCCCAGAACTGCATTGGTTTGAATCTGACACTAATATTAAGGGAGAAACAGACTAGGAAAGGTTCACATGTGAGGGTAGGACACTATACATTCAGCCTTGAATATATCAGTCAGTGTTAGTCACAAAAAGATGCCTGTGGTGTTGTTTGAAAGCTCTTTTCTGGCTCTACATATTACACAATCACCTTGGAATACAACTACTCTCAGAATATGAATTATGATAAATTGAAAAATTAAAAATTGAATATCTAAAAAACTTATATTTTAAAATGGCCAGTTCCTTGTCCAAACGTAGCCGGCAATGTCATGAGCAGCACCTAAAATGCTGGTGTTCGGTTTGTTATTCATTTCAGAGAGAAGTTGACTCACAAATATGGCGTCATACAGACCACTTACTAATAATATGGTAATACCATAGTAGCATCACATGACAAAACAAAAACAAAACAAAAATGGTCAGTGTCCATGGTCCCAGGTTTCAGAAACTAAGGCAGATGTCCATTTATACACACCAAATGATGATATGTGAATGTTTGAACATTCCTTCTCTGTGTACCTGTGCCATCTTCCCTTTACCGTACTTTAAAGAGATAATCAATGGCTACACTCTCATTTTGTACTCTACCAGTGCATTTGAAGCAGCAGCTGTGTCTTTTGTAGATAATGTATAAGTACGTCCCGTTGCAGTTACAGGTTCCACTACCAGAAGCACATCCTGATGATCCATGACAAGTCTATCTGGTCTGAAGGGAAAAGTGAAGGATGGAGATGGTCCATGAGGATGCAGGAAGCTCAGTTTCACCTCTCCAGTGCTCGGCATACATTCCTCAGCACATGCTAGCCACCAGTTGCCATCATATACAGCTACAACATACCCTTTGATGCTTGAAAATGTAACACATTCCTTTACTGAGCTCACTCTTTCAACTCTGCCTTCTCTGAATGCTGAAAATGGCCTTGACATTATCCTTGACAAATTAAAACAGTTGGTATGGCGTTACAATTTAATTGTCAATAGGACGTTGCAGACTTGCTCGTGCAGCAAGCCATTTAACTGTCCCTCCAACGCCATCACATGGACCTTTGCCATGTGATGTGGCAAAAAAGTGCCACTCTGCAGGTATGTGAAAATCTGCCTCGTGGTGGCACAAATTTGTTGTGTTTTTAAGGTTCTTATATTGTGCAGCACAGCCATCAGAAAAAATATAGGATCTTCTTTGGACGTTCTGTCATTGATGAAGTGTCACTGAGGAACTGAATTAGAAGCTTCTGAAACAGATGTACAGCAATTGTATCATGAATGTTGCAGTCTGAAATAACAACAAAACGGATTTTTTTCCCAGTTTCAACTGATCTTGGTAGTAGCATACAAATGGATGGATTGTGGCCTGCACTGGTTGTTCCAGTGAAATGATTGAATAGCATCTTGAATTACAAAACTATAGTTTTAAAAACGTTCCTGGTTCAAGGGAGTCAGTCAAGGATAATGTCAAGAACATCCATTGCCAGTTTGCCACAACAGAGATGTACCATCATGAAGCTGAAAACCTGTTGAAAAGGTTTGAATCTGCAAGAACTATTCCAGGTACTCAAAAACTACACAGCTTCTGCCCATTGTCAATGGACACAGTGGAAGTTAGGCCATTTTCAGCATTCAGAGAAGGCAGAGTTGAAAGAGTGAGCTCAGTAAAGGAATGTGTTACATTTTCAAGCATCAAAGGGTATGTTGTAGCTGTATATGATGGCAACTGGTGGCTAGCATGTGCTGAGGAATGTATGCCGAGCACTGGAGAGGTGAAACTGAGCTTCCTGCATCCTCATGGGCCATCTCCATCCTTCACTTTTCCCTTCAGACCAGATAGACTTGTCATGGATCATCAGGATGTGCTTCTGGTAGTGGAACCTGTAACTGCAACGGGACGTACTTATACATTATGTACAAAAGACACAGCTGTTGCTTCAAATGCACTGGTAGAGTACAAAATGAGAGTGTAGCCATTGATTATCTCTTTAAAGTACGGTAAAGGGAAGATGGCACAGGTACACAGAGAAGGAATGTTCAAACATTCACATATCATTTGGTGTGTATAAATGGACATCTGCCTTAGTTTCTGAAACCTGGGACCATGGACACTGACCATTTTTGTTTTGTTTTTGTTTTGTCATGTGATGCTACTATGGTATTACCATATTATTAGTAAGTGGTCTGTATGACGCCATATTTGTGAGTCAAACTCTCTCTGAAATGAATAACAAACCGAACACCAGCATTTTAGGTGCTGCTCATGACATTGCCGGCTACGTTTGGACAAGGAACTGGCCATTTTAAAATATAAGTTTTTTAGATATTCAATTTTTAATTTTTCAATTTATCATAATTCATATTCTGAGAGTAGTTGTATTCCAAGGTGATTGTGTAATATGTAGAGCCAGAAAAGAGCTTTCAAACAACACCACAGGCATCTTTTTGTGACTTACACTGACTGATATATTCAAGGCTGAATGTATAGTGTCCTACCCTCACATGTGAACCTTTCCTAGTCTGTTTCTCCCTTAATATTAGTGTCAGATTCAAACCAACGCAGTTCTGGGGTGCTACCTTGCTACTGAAAAGGCACACCAAGTATGATCGAAATCCGGGTCGGTCGGGTCCCAAAGTGTCTGATTTCACGTGAAATGACCCATTGGCAACCTAGTAACTTGTTAACTGGTTGGCAACGATGCTTTCCATAAATGAAGCCCAGGATAGGAGAAAAAGGGACAGAGGAGCAAAAAAACCCCACAAAAAAACGGAGAGATGACAAGAGAATGTCGAGGAGAAAAGAGGAGAATATTGACTGTTTTGGGTTTTCATCAGGAGAGAGTGGTGTTGACCACTGGTGAGGGAACAGAGGTGGCTGCCCGGGGTCCTCCAGGAGACAGAGTGCAGTGCAGTGCAGTGCAGTGCAGTGCAGTGCAGTGCGTCTGTATAAATCCCTCCACATGGCCATCTTGGCGACACATTGGGGCAGCAATTTCAGGCAGCTATTTCTCTATATTTTTCAACTGCACATGAGCAGCATTTGCTTGCGAGATGATTGGATCAATGACAACGCAGCTCCATTGGCAATTGGCTCTTTTTGCCGGAAAGATGGGAGATGTGCAAGCACACGGCATATTGACATTACGAATAGCCCCCGTTCATTTCTATGGACTTTTTCCTAAGTGTTCCGTCTCATGTAGAGTGTCTCGGAGTGCAGTGCCCTGCAGCAGGACAGCCTTCAGCAGCAGAGCCGAGAACCAGGCCTAAGGTGCCTCAGCTCTCAAAAGTGCAACTCCACTGAAACCTGACACACCTCTGGCCGCAGGGAGAAGGCCTGCTGGGACAGTAGCGTCTGATGACTCTGTGCTATTTTAGAAGATAAAATAATAATTTTGTCTCTTGCTAGTCAGGGCTTTCTGATATTACAGAAGGCTTAAGATGCGAGACATAGCCAGAGATTTTGGAAATGCAACTGATGCAGACCATCTGAATAATAGTATATATACACGCCAGTCACGAGGCTACGAGACAACACTGTTCTGCACAGTGTGGTCAGTAACTAAGTAGAAAGTCAAAGAATGCGCGCACATCAGTGGCACAGGTGCTGGACCAAACGTAAGATAACTGAAAAGAAAATAAAGGACCGCAACATTGTTAAATGCTCCCAAAAGATTTATTGGCACGACGTTTCGGACTCAACGTCCTTCATCAAAGTGCAACACAGAACAGGTGTAAAGGGTGTGGTATATATACATAGCGGGGAGGGGGGGTGTCACATACAAAAGTGAAGGGTAATCTATATACAAAGTGGGCACCAGAGGGCACCAATCCCAAAACCTTATGTAGGCTATAATCAGCTACAAAGGGGCTGATTGTAGCCTACATAAGGTTTAATGAAGGACGTTGAGTCCGAAACGTCGTGCCAATAAATCTTTTGGGAGCATTTAACAGTGTTGCGGACCTTTATTTTCTTTTCAGTAACTAAGTAGACCATAGTTTTCCCCCCCTCATATCTTCATGTTGCTGATGGGACCTCTGGCCAGCCAGGAGATGGGGCTAGTGCTATACATTGAGAGTAATGAATGCAGTAATAAACCATACAGTAGTAAATAAAATGGTGCGGTCAGCCAAGCCCGAACTGGGAACGACATTGTGTGTGTGTGTGTACAGTAGCGCACGAGGCGGCAGCTGAAATTTGACATCAGACACCTTGCTGCAGGAGTGACATGGTGGTTGTGGAGGAAGAGGGGGTACTCTTTATCCCAAGGTGTAAGAGAAATCACAGGGATAGAGAAGATACAGTTCTGGAGAAAGCACGGACTTAATTGGTGCTGAAGTTGAATTGGCATTACTAAATAACTACTTCCTGTGGGTGACTATTGGTACAGTTTTGTAATGACAAAACTCAGCACTTAAACTCATTAAAAAAGGCTGAAGGAAGTGTTGATGTCTAAGGTTTTTTTTGGACGAGGATACACATAGTGGTAATGAATGGGATTAGTTCTGTCAGATCTGGCAAAGAGAGCGGGGGCCTCTATCGACCCATGGCAGTGGAGGACCATTGCTGAGCATTCTTGTGGTTTGGCTGATTCTGTAGTTTTGTTAATATGACCTTCTACAGGGGATTGGAAGAACACAGAAGGCTTGCCAGAACTGAAAACAACCCCCACCCCCTCTTACTCCAACTCACCCACTTCAAATGTCTTTTAAAGCCTGAACGTCACTGTAAGTTAGTGTTTCTCAACGGGGGCGGTACAACCCCCAGGGGGCGTTGGGTAGCCCTAGAGGAGCGTTGAGAAGGATACAGTTGAGAGGGGGCGGTGCTTAGCCATCATTGAGGGCATTAGTCCGTTGAATTTTTTGTAATACTAAGGGGGGTGTTGGCAGTCTTATGATGAAGTCAAGGGGGCATTGGGAGGCTTAGGATGAGGTCCAGAGGGTGTTTTTTTTTTTTTTTTTCAAAAAAAGGTTGAGAACCACTGCTGTAAGTTGTTTAACATTCAACCAAACAGAAAAGCTAGGAAGAAGAAACGTTTCCGTCGAATTTGTGAAGGGACCTTCCTCCTTCCAATTCCCTGGGGACAAAATATCCCTGAGGACTCTAGCGTGTGTTGTGCTTGCGCACGTCACTGGAGGTAAAATAGATAAACATGGTTAAGGCACTCGCCGGCTTCCCATGACTCAGTGTTGAGCTATTTGCGGTTTAGTGCTCTTGGCCTCACACTGAGTGGGCACGTGATTAAAAACTGAAAAATAAGCAGAATCTCAACCTGTGCAACTTGCACTCTTAATCAGTACATCTGTGTTCAAACAGACGAATGACGGCTGTAAATGTCTGTCTGTGAGTGTCTGAGTGTGAACGTACGTACAGAATGTTTGTGCGAGGCAAACTGACATAAAGAGAGGGAGAGAGAATGAGAAGAGTAAACAAAGAGAGGGACAGAGAAAGAGAGAGACAGGCAGACAGGTGAGAGGGTTCTGTGACAAGAATGGCCACAAGTACCTGGTGATATGATTGGGAGAGGACTGAGGGATGCCTGAGGGGAGGGTGAAAGTGAGGCATGACAACAGTAATAACGGTGCAAAGGGCATGGAAAACAAGGAAACAATGCATGAGGAAACTGTCCAGAAAGAAAAGAGAAAATATTGACCTACAGAGAAAAACATCGACCAGAGGAGACTGAGATTGAAATTGAGATTGAAAAAGACAATGAGGATGAGCATGAAACACAAACAGACAGAGGCAGGGAATTCAAAACAAGGTTTTTCACAATGATCTCATTCCAAAAGTCAAACCCTTGGTCACTCTTCACAGATAAATGAAATGAAGAGAGTGAGTGGGGTGGAGAGAGGCAGTGAGCGAGGAAGAGGAAGCAGGATTGGACAGATGTCCACAGATAATCAAGATAAACAGATTTACAGCAAGAGGCCAACAGTACAAACAAGGAGATCATAAATGAGACAGGTAGGCGTGACAGGATTGATGTAGGGGAGGGAATATGGACCAGAGAAGGAGACGGTGCCATTAGTTGAACCGCTCCCCAGATAAACTGAAGAAAACCAGGAGGCAGAATGTTCTCGGGGGTTGGGAGACAAGAGACAGCAGACAGAAAGACAAGGCAGTAAGGCACACAAGACAGTTTTGTTGAAATGTATAAGAGCTTGGAGGAGAGGAACTCAACAAAGGTTCATGGCTCTCTGCAGCTGGTCTTTGGGACAGATGCATGACCACCAAAACATTATTTCAGTCATGGCGATAACATCTAAAATGTAATGTACTAACATTAATTGACAGACTGTTGGCTTAAAGTGGACATGAAACTACATTCACGTTGTTTCACGTCCAGTTCAGCATTCCATTTTGTACAATTTAAATGTAGATGAAATTTATTTTGAGAGAAAATAATTGAAAAAATAAACACAAGGTAACCGTTGCCCATAAAAGAAAAACATATTAAGACATCGTAAGGCATGCCTTTATTTTGCATAAATCTTAAACTGCTTGCTAGTCATTACGGCCTTATGATATTTACACCAAGAGAAAAGGACCATGAACCCTTGAGATGGCAATGAGCTGTAGAGTCAAGCAAACAAACAAAAAAAGACCATCATGGACGAGGCAGAACATGGCCCGAAAAAACATCATATCGTCAGTTCAGAGAGAACCAAAAGACAGCCAGAGAAGGGAGAATGCATGCCAGTTCAGTTCACCGAGCAAGGAAAGCCCAGAAGGAAGACAGACGAGCTCAAGCACCATGCAAACACATGCCAGGAGTTTATACACCACATACTGTAGCTGATGACATATTAGTTGGGCCATATCATCTGTAATTGCTTACAGATCAGTTGGTGAGGAATTAGCCCCCCCATGCAACTCGAGAAAAGAAGAGACGAACAAATAATAGATCCCAAAGAAAGGAAACCAGTAATGAGTGAGTGAAAATAAAATGTGTGTCAGTGACAGACAGTGATGGCCAAAATTGATTTATTTGTTACAATATAATGCCACATGATCTTGTTTTACCTGTCTAATACAACCAGGTGTTCAATTCAACCAGATAATGACCTAGCTGAATTGGAAAGGTAAATGAACCGAGTCATTAGGAATATGTGGCACTGGATTATGACTAATGAATCCATTTTGCCTATCACTGGTGGTGGAACACAGAGTGGGGTGGTGGGAGAGGCAGGGAGGGGCAGAGGGGGATGGGGTAGGATGGCCGGCCGCATGCTTAAAATTAAGCCCCTCCTTACACAGTAAATACTGCAGCTTCAATTCAACACTTCATCCAACGAGACCATACAGTATATGCCCTAGAATAGTGTGAAATGTAACTCTCCACATGTTGAATACTGACTCTACAAAGCTGAACTCACTAATTTCTGAACTCACTCATTTCACAGCATTAACACTCGAGAATTGAATTCAACACTATTCTAGCACATGCATGGCCCCATTTGATAAAGTGTTGAATGAACGCTACAAAATGTACTGTGTACTGTTGGTTATTGTTTTGCCAAGCAGGCCAATCATACCTGAGGGGAGATCCGATGAGGGAGGCGGGAGGGGTGGGGTTACTCCCCGCGTTGTGGCGCCGCCGCACGGCTTGCCGACGGAACGTGCTACGCTCGCGCCGGAATGTAACGGCCTCCTCGCTGCCGGGTGCTGCTGTGGTGGTGAGAGAGAGGGTCTGTAGTCGTGTACTGTAGTGCTTTTCTCAAAACTGTCCGTTTACTAACTCTTTGCACAATATGATCAAATCATCGCTCATGGGCCTGAAGTATGCACAAAGGGTTCAATCTGGTTCATGCAACCGTGAAGATTTTCATTAAAAAAAAAAAAAAAAAAAACACAAACATAAAGGGCAGGAGAGAAAGCTTTGACTGAGTCATTACTTCCATTTTGATATAAATAAGCCACCCCACCACCAGCACCAAGGCACCAATCCTTTCCCTTGTAAGTCATTTCCCTATAGGCTTGTGCAAGATAATATTAAATAGTAAGTCCCATTTCATCCACCTGCATTCCTGCACTGTAGTGCAGAGGAGACTGCATCAAGACAGAGGCAAATTTTGAAGACCTTCGGTAGTACATGTCTGCAAGCAAGACATGCGTATAATATCAGTAAGTCAGGTCTGATGGTGCTGTGGAGATTTTAAAAAGTCTTTGTGAAAGCAGGTCTTGTTTATGTTCAGGGTAGGAAATCTGAGGCACTCAAGGTTGCAGTTTTCATACGCCCTGATGAAGGTCAAACAGTATGCCGAAACGCGTAGGCATTATTGCCAAATACTGTAAAAAAGTACAAGAACTGCCACCTTGACTGCCTACGATTTCCTCCATCCTGAACGAGTTTAAGAGCCCCTACACCAATGAACACCAAGGGAAAAAAAGGTGAAGACCCTGAAACACTGCAATTTCCCATTTGTTTTTTAGGACTGTTCCCCAACACTGACAGGAGAATTCAATCCATGTCAGCAGTGTGACTGACCATAAAGGTGAATCAAGTAGTCACCCTCATCCTACAACAACACATCAATTCATCTTGTGTTACCATATCACTTCATCCAATGCAACATATTCTTGCTCCACAAGCCATGGAGCAAAAAAAGGAGTATGGTCTACAACAGTCTAGTTTGGTCTTCAGTCAGATCATTCAACCAATCATGCAGACAGACAAATGGGTTGTAAACTAAGGTGACAGAGCTATGCAATGTCAGTGTTTGTAAGGGTGGTATGTAAGTGTAATGGTGGTGTGTGCATGTGACTTTTTTGTTTGTATGGGTATGGATGGTGTATTTTTGTGTGTGTCTTGAAACCGTATACAGTATATAAACATTATACAAAGTACATGACATATAACTTACTCTACATATTTCTGCAGCAAATATACTTTTTTTGTAACTCAAACTGTGAGGGGAAAAATTGTTTAAAACCCCATTCAGAATCTATTCATGGGTGGTTGACGTTTAAGGGCGTAACGAAAACAACAAAAAAATATTTCCAATTCCTGAAAAAAACGATTGGAAAAATTGGAAAAAAGTAGAAAAAAATAAAGGTCATAGTGGTCTGTGGAATTTCGCCTAATTTTTGCCTTTTTTGGGAAAATGTGGCCTGCGGTGTGACATCCTTGGTGTGAAATTTCTGCAAGATACAATAAAATAATTAATATTCTGCACAAACATATCCCCCATGCTCTTTGTACTATTGTTCCTTTAACCTCCACCCCACACACACACACACACACACTACTACCAAGTATTAGGTTGAGGGTGTCAATACCTCTCCGACCCATTTTTTTGTTTTGTGTAAAATGGTCATTCATTTGACTTTTTTCATTCTCTTTTGTGTTTTTTCATTGCAAGACAAACAAATGAAGATATTAATGACAAAGCATTTGTGATTTCAATCATTTTCTGGAAGAAATTGAGTAAGTTATTATCTGACAGAATTGAAGGGGTGCCAATACTTTTGGCCGGCACTGTATACATTATGTTCCAGGTTTCATTAATGTTACAGTCACACCGCAGGATATTTGACATATAACCCTTTACATAAATCTTTAAAAAAATGCTTCTTCTCATAGATATGAAACATAATGAACCAAATCGTCTTTATTGACATTTGTTTTAAGAGGAAAAATAACAGTTTTGTAGGTTTTTAACCAATGTTACAAAAAAAACAAGGCGTCACGTCTCCCACCCTCATATCAGCCATATGGCGACATCGGCCAAATACTAATTAAGGTCCACTTTGATTCCTTCCTCCTCTCCATTTGGAATACTTGCCTCATTAGCTGAAGTCTATTTTTATTTCTAATTTGTCAAGTTGTCGAGTATAAATCTTTGAAAGGGGAGGTCTTGCCAGCAGCAGCACAAACAAATAAACGATGCCCACAGGGTGCATCTGTGCCTTGCCAACTTGGCTGCAGGGCCGGATTAATGCAGGCTAGATAAGTCCGCTGCAGCCAAAAATGAAAAATTGGGTCATTTCACGTGAAATCAGACACTTTGGGACCCGACCGTCACAGATTTCAGTCATACTTGCTGTGCCTGTTTAGTAGCAAGGTAGTACCGCAGAACTGCATCTGTGTGAATCTGACACCAATATTAAGGGAGAAACAGACTAGCAAAGGTTTACATATTAGGGTAGGATACTATGCATTCAGCCTTGATTATATCTCTTTTCTGGCTCTACAAATTACACAAACAGCATGGAATACAACAACCCTCAGAATATGAATTATCATAAGTTAAATAAAAAATTTAATATAAAAAAACCTTATCTCTGAAAATAATAACTCATATTCTGAAGGCATTCCATGCTGCGTGTGTAATTTGTAGAGCCAGAAAAGAGCTTTCAAACAACACCTCAGACATATTTTTGTGACTTACACTGACTGATATATAATCAAGACTGAATGTATAGTGTCCACCCTCAACCTTTGCTAGTCTGTTTCTCCCTTAATATTGGTGTCAGATTCACACAAATGCAGTTCTGGGGTGCTACCTTGCTACTAAACAGGCACAGCAAGTATGATTGAAATCTGTGACGGTCGGGTCCCAAAGTGTCTGATTTCACGTGAAATGATCAAATTACAGAATTGTGTGATAAGATGCAATATTGAAAAAAGTAAGCTGTTGTCTTGAGTACAATTGGCAGACATGTTATCCTTAATTCTTAACTCCTAACACTGCCTATATGCATTTTTCCCAGAATTTGCCTTGCCGGGGGGGCCCACAGCAACCTGTAGCCTACGAGCCCCAGGCCATCTTAATCCGGCCCTGCTTGGCTGGCATTTGGTTTAAATGCTGGGCGGGCAGGCGCCAAGGGCCAGCCAGGAGCATAGACCGTGGAAACGCTCGCTCGCTCACCAGCCATCTATTAACAAACATGCACCACATGGAGCTGAGCTGGGAAGCCTGCAGAGAGGAACGCTCAGCGTTTGGTTAACAGTCCAGTGAACCCAAGGCCCTAGCCAAGGGCCGACCAAAAGCACATTACTGCACCAGGAGGAGGAGGAGGAGGAGGAGAAGTCATACGTCAGACCATTAGTGTTTCCTTATTGAATCATGCCAAGGAGGTGAGGTCACAGAGTCCTGCTTGGTGCTGGATACACCAGGCATGGCGTGGTGTGGTGTGGTGTGTGGTGTGGCGTGGTGTGTGTGTGCAGAGAATCCATAGAAGAGGACAAAGGAGTAAGTGGTCCAGGCCACAGGAAGAAGGGGGAGTCCAGAATCGGGACCCTATTACATTGTATGTGTGTGCTGTGTGTTTGTCTGTGTGTGTGCGCGTGCATATGTGTGCATGTTGATATTGAGCAAAGCAGAGGCAGACGCTGGCTGGAGGGGCATCTGTTTCCAGACAGGCACGGCCTTCCTCTGCCGAGAGCAGCTAGGCACCAAAGCCTTCGCCATGGTAAACATACCTGTCAAGAATGGAGGTGGAATGGGGTGGGGGTGCATTTGAAACTTGGCTGCTTTCTCGAGCGTGCCATTCACTGGTCGGATTCCCGGTTCCCAGTGTGAGAGTATGTGCAATCCAAGTTGGACCGCCGAGATGGAGGTGTTTTCTAAATGACTCATGTCAAGTACACTACCAAAATAGACACAGAAGGGACCAGAACTCCAGAAAATATAAACAGCTCAAAGGTTTTGGAGCAGAGTTGATGGTGCATAGTTGTGCCAGGCCACAGCCCAATAGAACAACAGAGTCATTGAATAAATACACTATTTGAGTGTAGAGTAGTAAAGGAATATACAACAATGCCTGAGCTGTCCCAGTGAACCACTTAAGCTTTGTAGATACAGCAAGTGGTAAAAATACATTTGATAAAAGCTAGATGCATTTTAACTAAGTGTAGAGGCCATCCCATCAAAGGCTAATAGTGGAGGATGCGGTCTTGAATGATACTAGGGGCTACAAAGAATCATTCTGTGGTTGAACCAGTTCACGGAACGAGGACAAACCATCCCTTCAGGAGACACAGACTACACTCTCATTATTATGATCAGTGCAGCGGAGAAGTTCATTTATTGCACCACACCATCACCACCAGGCACACACACACTTTAATATATTACAGCTCTCTGAATAATAAATGGACAGAAAAAAGCACAGTGAAAAGCAACTTTCACTCCTGCACACAGGAATATGACGAGCCCACCTATGGCAAATACAGGACAGTCAGCCTCCAGTAGAGAAAAAGGGAAAATCATTTTCCAAAATCGGTTCAGCAGTTCATCAGCTTTTAAAGGGATAAAAGAAACGCTTCTAAATTCTTAGGAAATAAGGAGCAGGGATTCTCTCTGTAAAGATCCGCTTTCTCAACCTGAAAGGTGATTGAACACAAACACCCTTTTGGCATTGCTTCAACAGTGTAACTGATTTGCTGTGCATATATGAAGAATTCACTAAGTAGGACATGCAGGCATTTTTGTGTGAATGTCAATATTCCGCCATGGGGGGAAATGCAGCGGAGACGCTGTTTAAAAGACACAGTTTTTGGATACGTTGCAATATTCTACTTGTCTCTTGCTGTAGTAGAACATGGTGAAGAGAAGTATTGGTCCGCTCATTCAGTTTGCATGTGTATGTGTGAGTATGTGTGTACCTGTATGCGTTGTGTGTCTAGCACGTGGTATTAAAAATGGTGTCCTAGTACAGGCCCTGGACTCCATGAGTGTACCTGTATGAGTGTACCTGTACGTGTGTACCTGTACGTGTGTGCAGGGTACATCTGTGGGTGTATGTGCACATGTGGGGGTGTGTTTGTGTGTGTGTTTAGCACATGGTGTAAACAACTCACCCCTGATGGCAGCCTCCAGGCCCTCCACCTCCATGAGCGTACCTGCATGTGTACATCTCTGTGTGTGGGTGTGTGTAAATCCCTCACCCCTGATGGCTGCCTCCAGGCTCCCCATGAGTATACTTGTACACGTGTGTGTGTAACTGTATGTGTGTGTGTGTGTGTGTGTGTCTAGCACGCGTGTGTAAATCACTCACCCCTGATGGCTGCCTCCAGGCCCTCCACCCCCATGAGCGCGTGCGGCGGCAGGCTGTTGCGGGAGCGTGTGACCGACTCCAGTTGCGAGGCGCGGCCCATCAGGCAGGCGGCGTCCAGCACCTCGCCCTCCTTGGCCTCCAGGTCCGACTTGGAGGTGGTCAGGGGCCGGGGCCCCCCTGCTGCTCCCGCACCCCCGGGGCCGGCGTTGGCGTTGGGGGCCCCCAGGCGATGCGGTTCGCCCAGCTCGTGGAGTTCGTGGAGCTCGTTAAGGCAGGCGGCGGCCGTGCCGCTGTCCAGGCTGAGGACGCGGGCGTGCGTCTTGGCGCTGCCCGCGCTGGGTGTCCGTCGGGAGGCGCGCCGCTTGCCACCGCCGCCGCCGCTGCTGCTGCCCCGCTCCCGTTGGCGCTCCCTCTCCCTGCGGTGGCCGCCGGCAGGGCTCTCTGAGTCGTGCTTGGCGTGCCGGGCCTTCAGGGCGCCGTAGCGTCCTTCTGGGGAGGCGCGGGCCGAGCGGGAGGTGTGCGAGGAGGTGGTGGAGGAGGAGTCTGTGCTGAGCTGGTGGGACGAGTGCAAGCTGGAGCCGCAGCTCAGCTCGCTCTGGTCGCTCGAGTCCTCCTCGCCGCCTCCTCCTCCTCCTCCTCCTACTGCCGCCCCGCCTCTCCCGACACCCCCACAACCACCGTTATCACCACCCGACGCACCACTGCTGAAGACGGCGCTGCGAGGCTTGGCAAGGCCCCCATTGCCGCCACGTAGGTTGGCGTAGTCTCGGTGGCGACTGGCGTCAAAGCTACTGGCACGCTTCTTACCGGCGCCATGGCGTCTGGAGCGCCCGCTGCTGGGCACCCCGCCTCCTGCCTCTGCCCCTCCCCCGCTGCTGTGGCTGCGGCTGGCAGAGGTGGAGGTGACTGCCCCCTGCTGACCACATGGCACCTGCTCCGCCACCGGACCACTACCAGACTTAGGCTGCCCCTGATTCCCCGACTCCTTATCCGGGTCAAGGCCAGGGTCACGGTCGACGGCAGGTGGCACATCCTTGGCAACGGACGATGAGCCGTCCGCACTAGTCCTTGTGCCCACCCCGGCCCCCACCAGCGGGGTGCCAGGCTCACACAGCCCAGAATCCGTGTCATCCTGAGCCTGGGCCGCAGTGAGGGACGTGGGGGTGGGGGTGGTGGTGGTGGTGGCATCTAGGGGGTCTGCGGAGGTGGCACTGCTGAGGTCCGCCGTCGTGGCGGGCGCTCTGCCGTGCACCAGCTGGTTGGCATGCGGGTTCTTGTTGGCCTCCCCGGACGTCGACGCCTGAAGGCCGGCGATATTCCTCGAGCTGGAGCTGGCGGCACTGCCCAGGCTACCGAGACTGCTGGTGTGTGGCGTGGTTGTAGTTGTCGTGTTTGTGTGCGAGAGTCCGTGCGTGCCGTCACCTCCTCGTTGCCTCCCCTCACTTCCTCCTCCTCCTCCGTCGGCTCCACCCGCCGCTGCTGCCACCGCCGCCAGGGACAGCAGGCTCTCCACGTGGGTGGAGCTGGTGCGCTCGCTGTGGAAGCTGCTGACCGTGCTGTTGCTGTTGCTGTCGCGCTCCGTGCCCTAGGGGTGGGGATTGAAAAAGGGGTTCACGAAGCATCACGATACACATGCCACAATGCCATTCTATCACGATGCATTGACATTCATGTACTATTGAGATGTATTGCGATATTTGCTTCAGTAAATGTGTAAAGATACAGCTTATTTGTCAGTTGCTGTGTAGCATTCATAAGGCAATTCATTTTATTTAAGCATTTTAGCATCAGAGAGAGGGCTTCCATCACTACTGAAATATTACCTACTCTTCTACTGAACAAAATGAACCAGTACCATTTAGAATTTTATTATTATACATTATTGTCATGAATCGGCGCAGTATTGTGACAATAAGTATTGCGACGATACCTTGTCATGAATGAATGCAGTACAGGTATATCGTGAAAATAAGTATCGCGATGCATTGTGATGACGATGTTTTTGCGCGCCCCTACCGTGCCGGTGCCGCTGCAGTAGCTCTCGGTGCTGCCGCTGCTGCGCGTGCTCAGGCTACGCAGGCTGTCGGCGCTGCGCTTGCTGCCCGTCGAGGAGCAGGCGCAGCCGCACCCCCCGGCGTCCACCCTGTACAGACTGCCGCCCACGTTGGCGCCAGAGGACGAGGTGGAGGGCAGCCCCTCGGCAGCCTCGCGGGACACGGAGCGTTGCAGCCAACGACGCTGCTGCAGCTGCTGGTGGTGGAGATGCTCCTGCTGATGCCTACAGCAGTCCAAGACGCCCGACGTGGACGCCACCGCTGACGCCGCGGCGACAGTCCCATCTTGACCTCCCTCCCCCGTTGCCCCCGACGCCGCCGACACAGCCGCCACGCGGGCCACCCCCACCCGCACCCCGCCCTCCAGCTCCCGCACAGGGTCCAGCCCCCCGCCTCGCATGGGCGCCGGGTAGAGCCCGAACGGGTCCACCCCCACGCCCACCCCCACCCCCACCATCATGGAGGAGGAGGAAGAGCCAGAGTCCTGCGATAGGAATGCAGAGCCGGCGGAGCTGGAGGTGCGGGGCAGGCCGCGCGGCCGCGAGTCCTTGCGGAAGGACTGGGAGGAGATGGAGGGCGGGTGGTGGTGGTGGTGGTGGCTGTGGTGGTGGCTGTGGTGGTGCTGGTGATGTTGGTGGTGGTGGTGGTGGTGGAGGTGAGAGGGGGGAAGCTCGGTCTCGCAGGAGGAGAGCGACTGGGAGAAGGGGTGGCGCGAGGTGGCCGTGGAGGGGTCCGAGGAGACGTCGCGCGCCAGGTCGGCCGGGCACAGCGAGGTGGAGGGCTGCATGGAGGAGAAGGAGCCGTTGGACACCAGGCAGTACATCTTTGGGTCCGACATCAGGTCTGGGAGACGGAGATGGGGAGGGAGATGGAGATGGGGAGGGAGATGGAGATGGAGATGGAGAGAGAGATGGAGATGGAGAGAGAGATGGAGATAGGGAAGGGGGAGGAAGAGGGGGAGAGAGATGGAGATAGGGAAGGGGGAGGGAGAGAGAGAGTGGGAGAGACACAAAGAGAGAGAGATATTTAAATGTCTTTATTTAGCACCCTTAGCACCAATCATACATTACCTGAATAAAATGAGAGAGACAGAGACAGAGAGAGAGAGACACACACACACACACACACACACACACACACACACACACACACACACACACACAAAAACACCATATACCAATAATAGATTACCAGAGTACAATGATCTCATAGATACAAGCCACACTCAACCTAAAAGCTCCCCCACGCCATATTTTCATACTTAGCTCCCCATCCTCAGAAAGAGAAAGAGAGAAAGAGAGATAGAGAAAGAGAAAGAAAGAGAAAGACAGCTAAAGAGAGAGAAAGAGAGAGGAGTTACAGGACCTGTGGAAATTGACTATGCAACACTACCCTGATGCATCAGCCAGCGTCATTTCACTTCATGGGAAACAACATTAGGATTCGTTCTTTGCTCCACATTAGTCGTGCAGTTTTGCTTTCAATTTTTAACGTGACAAGAAATTGAGCAGACAGGCACACTCATGGATGAGTCACTGTGTATTGGTCTGACAGGACAGGTCATCATAGAAAAGTACATCAAGCGGCATCATGATGGCCGAAAAGGAAATGAGGCAATAGAACACCTCAATCAGGGATTCTGAAGGACACGCAGCCTGTCCAGTCAGTGAGAAGATGAGCGTGTGTCTGTGTGTGTCTGTGTGTGTCTGTGTGCGTCTGTCTGTGTGCGTCTGTCTGTGTGCGTCTGTCTGTGTGCGTCTGTCTGTGTGCGTCTGTCTGTGTGCGTCTGTCTGTGTGCGTCTGTCTGTGTGCGTCTGTCTGTGTGCGTCTGTCTGTGTGCGTCTGTCTGTGTGCGTCTGTCTGTGTGCGTCTGTGTGTGTGCGTGGGTCTGTGTGCGTGGGTCTGTGTGCGTGGGTCTGTGTGCGTGGGTCTGTGTGCGTGGGTCTGTGTCTGTGTGCGTGGGTCTGTGTCTGTGTGCGTGGGTCTGTGTCTGTGTGCGTGGGTCTGTGTCTGTGTGCGTGGGTCTGTGTCTGTGTGTGTGTGTGTCTGTGTGTGTGTGTCTGTGTGTGTGTGTCTGTGTGTGTGTGTCTATGTGTGTGTGTCTATGTGTGTGTGTCTGTGTGTCTGTGTGTGTGTGTCTGTGTGTGTGTGTCTGTGTGTGTGCATATGTGTGTGTGCATATGTGTGTCTGTGTGTGTCTGTGTGTGTCTGTGTGTGTCTGTGTGTGTCTGTGTGTGTCTGTCTGTGTCTGTGTGTGTCTGTGTGTGTCTGTCTGTGTCTGTGTGTGTCTGTCTGTGTCTGTGTGTGTCTGTCTGTGTCTGTCTGTCTGTGTGTGTCTGTCTGTCTGTGTGTGTCTGTGTGTGTCTGTGTGTGTCTGTGTGTGTCTGTGTGTGTCTGTGTGTGTCTGTGTGTGTCTGTCTGTCTGTGTGTGTCTGTGTGTGTCTGTCTGTCTGTGTGTGTCTGTCTGTCTGTGTGTGTCTGTCTGTCTGTCTGTCTGTGTGTGTCTGTCTGTCTGTGTGTGTCTGTCTGTCTGTCTGTGTGTGTCTGTCTGTCTGTGTGCGTCTGTCTGTGTGCGTCTGTCTGTGTGCGTCTGTGTCTGTGTGCGTCTGTGTCTGTGTGCGTGGGTCTGTGTCTGTGTGTGTGGGTCTGTGTCTGTGTGTGTGGGTCTGTGTCTGTGTGTGTGGGTCTGTGTCTGTGTGTGTGGGTCTGTGTCTGTGTGTGTGGGTCTGTGTCTGTGTGTGTGGGTCTGTGTCTGTGTGTGTGGGTGTGTGTGTGTGTCTGTGTGTGTGGGTCTGTGTGTCTGCGTGTGTGTCTGCGTGTGTGTCTGTGTGTGTGGGTCTGTGTCTGTGTGTGTGGGTGTGTGTGTGTGTCTGTGTGTGTGTGTCTGTGTGTGTGGGTCTGTGTGTGTGGGTCTGTGTGTGTGGGTCTGTGTGTGTGGGTCTGTGTGTCTGCATATGTGTGTCTGCATATGTGTGTCTGTGTGTGTCTGTGTGTGCATATGTGTGTCTGTGTGTGTCTGTGTGTGTCTGTGTGTGTCTGTGTGTGTCTGTGTGTCTGTGTGTCTGTGTGTCTGTGTGTCTGTGTGTCTGTGTGTCTGTGTGTCTGTGTGTCTGTGTGTCTGTGTGTCTTGTTCCTGGCAGTAGCTTTGAGAGCCAGACTCAGTGTGATGTCATCTGCAGTCTTGCCTTAAGCTACTGCGGAGAAGATACGTTAAGGGTGGGGCGAGATGAGACAGAGAATACCACCAGTGAGAGGGAGATTTCTATTCAAAATGTATGCTCCCTCATTCTCTTAGAGGCCAGATAAGCACAAACTCTTAAAAACAATTACAAAGAAAGCCTGGCAATAGATCACCATTTTGTGGCAAGGGCAGCCCTAAAAAAGACAGAAAGGGTCAAATATGAGAGAGAGAGAGAGAGAGAGAGAGAGAGAGAGAGAGAGAGAGAGAGAGAGAGAGAGAGAGAGAGAGAGAGAGAGAGAGAGAGAGAGAGAGAGAGAGAGATAGAGCAAGAGAGAGAGGGAGAGAAAGAGAGAGCAAGAGAGAGAGGGATGCGGTGAGGTGAGGTGAGATGAGAGAGAAGAAAGGTGATGACTAAGGAACTGCAGGGAGGTCTGAAGATCATGACTTATTCATCTCTGCTTCCCATCATCAGCCTTCCCACACGTTTCTCCTCTAGTTTCAAAAAACTGTAATCATGCTGTTTCAGGGCTCTAGATTAACACACCAGCCAAATGCAAAATTCAGTTTGGCAGGTAGAAAAGAAAATTTACTAGCCACTTTTACTCATTAGTGAGGGTGTGTTTGGATAATAAGATCAACATCTACGAGCCATTTTGACTGGTGGTAAAAAAAATAAGTTCATTTAGTTAGTGTAGGTCTAATTCAAAAATAATACATCAAGAACTTCGAGAATAACACTCACATTATGTTGACAGGCTTTCCTTATACAAACTGAGAATGTAGCCTAATAAAGAAAAAATGAGATTGCATCGTGTGCTGAACACACGCATGAAATCCTAACGACAACACTGCTTCCTTCAGATAAACAAGACCAGATGCTGAAACTCAGGACCACGACGCAAATTATGCAATAAAACAGAGATCCAGCCCAGCCGTGGCTCAATTGGCTGGGCACTCGACTGCTACACCGGTGACCCGAGTTTGATTCCAGCCCGAGGTCATTTGCCGAGCAACCTCGTACACACCAAACGCATACACACATGCACAAAAAACTATAGTAACAGACCTTGACTGTGAGAACTTGTTCAGCTTGAATGGGTTTTTCTACAAGAGTCTCTCTCAGAGTAGAGTAGACAGGAGCAGCAGTGCCCTTCCTGCCCATGCATACCTGATTCTCATTAAGTTGTGTGTCTTTCCAGCAATAAAGTCTAGTCTACCCCAAACAGCCAGTGCTGCTCTGCTGCCCTGCAGGGAAGGCCCATCCCCTAAACACACAAACATGCAGGCACAGATATACACGCAGGCAAACACTTATGCAGGCACCCATTCAAACGCACGCACACACACACACAAACAAAAACAAGGACGCTCGCACCCACATGCACGCAGCACGTACGCGCGCACGCACGCGGGCAACACATTAACGCAGTCAAATCCCAACATTCTTATTTTATTGCACCAATACAGCAAATGCAGGAATCAGATCCTTCCAACACACTGCTGCCGTCTTGATGCCGTCTTTTCTTTCTTTTCAGACATGTTAAAGTTTTATCCTTTAACTTTACCTGACGTTTCAATGGTGTAACTTTAGTCTTCATCAAATGGAGAACCTCAGATGAAGACAGAAGTTACACCGCCTAAGCTGGTCAGGTAAAGGATAAGTTAAATATTTACATGTCTGAAATAAAAGAAAACCTTAAGACTTGTATGATTTTTTTCTTTATTATCTAACCCTTGATTAACCAGGAAAGGTCCCATTGAGCCACAATGGCTGTTGTTCCAGGGAGTACTAGCCGAGAATGACAGGCAGCGAGTTAAAAGTAAAGAAAAACAGTTAAACAGACATAATGAACGTGATAAATCTATTAAACGCTACTGCGGCGATGCTGCTTCAGGCAGTTTGAGGCATCCTACCCCCTCACCCCATACCACCCCACTCCTCTGATTCACAGCCTTGTCAGAGCAAACTGCCACACAGAGAGAGATCTGGTGGAGGTCAAAGAAGTGCTGCGTCACCTCATTATCCCCCCCACTCCTTCTCTCCCTCCCTCTCGTGAATGTAAAGTAACAGAGCGGGAGTTTCTCGACAAAGCATAAAAAGTCCTATGGCGAGTGGGGAGGGAGGCAGGGAGTCTTTTGTGCCGAGTCATGTTTCCATGCGGCACACCCGGTGGTGATTGTGTACACACACGCTTGGGTTGGGGGAATCAGCAGTTCACCTTTTCTCCAAAAACTGACTGGACAATGTTTAATTACTGCACAGGGTGAATGATAACACTGCAAGAAAAACAGCAATGGTACTGTATGTGATTGATGATGATGGTGTGTGTGTATGTGTGTACATATCCTAAATGATAAAAAATAAGGTGTTTGTTTAGTTTATTGCCAATAAAACAACTATGGCCATTTAATGCTAATGGAAACAGAACATATTTCCATCCGTAATGCATACAGTAATCAAGAGTAGGATGTCAAAAGTGCTTGAAACACAACAGCAGGAGAAGCTGGCAAGTTGATTTTGCCTGGGAAAGTGTGTGTACAGTATGTGTGTGTGTGTGTGTGTACAGTATGCATGCGTGTGAATGTGTGTTGTAGACAACAAAGCTCTCACCTTTGGCTGTGGTGGGTCCCCCGTGGGGTATCACAATCTGGATCACAGCGATCATCATGGAAACAGAGGAGGGGGCGTGGGGAGCGGAAGGGGGAGAGAAAAACAACAGTAGATTTACTCGTAGGATAAAAATATCACACGAATTAGCAGAGCCCACACACCTACCCCTGACAGAGTCAATGGCCCCCACAGGGACAAATGAAGGAGAGACCGTGCTCTCCGTGTGTGTACATGAGAGAGAGAGAGAGAGAGAGAGAGAGAGAGAGAGAGAGAGAGAGAGAGAGAGAGAGAGAGAGAGAGAGAGAGAGAGGGGTGGGTTATTGGGTGACAAGCTGACATGAATGTAATGAAGTGGTTTGTGTACGTGTTGATGTCTATGCCAGTTTGAGTTACTGTACCAGTGAGTGAGACTAAATGTGAGAATAGTAGTATGTGTAGTGTGTGTGTGTGTGTGTGTGTGTGTGTGTGTGTGTGTGTGTGTGTGTGCGCACTCCCCACTCCACTGACTCATCCCTGACTGCTACAAAAGCCACACTGACAGCACCAGCCAAAACACACGCACAGCTTGTTCAGATCACAGACAGCACTCACTCTGCGTGCGTGTGCGTGTCCACATGACCTTGTTTGCCAAGCACGCAAACACACACCATACACACACACAGACACACACTTTCTCTTGGTCACACAGACACAGTAATCTGAGTAACATACAAATCGCATCTCTCTCTCACACACTCACAGCACTGGCCCTTTAACAGTACAGTTAGAGCCGTTGTTCATTTTACTCACCACCAACACACGCTCATTTGCACACACACGCACACACACTCATTCGCACACACACTCATTCACACAAACACTCATTCACACACGCACGCACGCACACACGCACACACATACGCACACTTGGACAGAGGGGGCATTGTAGGTCTGCGCCAGCACACGAGGCAAACAGACACACACACACACGGCAGGACAAATGCTGCCAATTAACACAAACTGGGAAGCGGTTGTTCAATTTTCAAACACCCACAAGCTACTGGCACATCTTGGGCAGTTGGCACGTGTCCTGCGCGCATTCACTCGCACGGACGGATGCACACGCACACTCACACAGTTCTATGCTTTCTGCAGGTCACTGTGTGTGTGTGTGTGTGTGTGTGTGTGTGTGTGTGTGTGTGTGTGTGTGTGTGTGTGTGTGTGTGTGTGTGTGTGTTAGAAATGCACCGAAATGAAAATTTGTGGGCAAAACCAAAATCGAATAATATTTACTCACTTTTACTAATTACTCACTCATTTGTGGCCAAATACCGAAACCGAATATTACAGTTCAGTTAAAAAATATCAAAAGTTAAGTTTTTCACTATTTTTAAATATTGCTTAAATCTACGGCTTACAATAAATGTTAAGATATGTTTTTTTATGTTTATTTAAAATGTTGGAGTAGAACTGAAAATAGTTTCATTAATGCCCATTTTAAATTCATTTTTATTCGGCCTCCGATTCAGCCACTCAATTGGCTTTCGGCCGAAAACCAAAAGTGTCTTTTTTTGCGTTTCCGGCCGAATATTTTCGGTTGTCGAATTTTCGGTGCACCTCTACTGTGTGTGTGTGTGTGTGTGTGTGCGCGGATGTAAATATTGTCAATATCTAACTAAATGTTTAGTTTTAAATGCACATTGGAGACTTGTCAAACGCAATTTCAAACTTCTGCGCCAACCCTGTTACATAGTTTTTGGACAATGAAGTACACTTGACTTGACGAGCACACACACACACACTCGTTTGTTTTCTGCAGGTCACTAGCAGTGAGACTGGCCTACAGTTTTAGTGTCAGCCAAACTACTAATGCCTTCCTTCCCTCTGTCACTCAGGTCAGGTGGGAGCTGGGAGCCTGGGAGACAGAGTTCCACAGCAAACTGAAAACTGCAGCCTAATGGATTACTGTACTGTAGGTAGGCAGGAAGTGTGTGTGTGTGTGTGTATGTGTGTGTGTGTGTGTGTGTGTGTGTGTGTGTGTGTGTGTGTGTGTGTGAGTGTGAGTGAGAGAGTGTGAGAGAGAGATCGAGAGAGAGAGAGAGAGAGAGCGAGAGAGCGAGAGAGCAAGAGAGCAAGAGAGGCAGAGAGTGTCAGTGAGTGAGTGAGCAGAGAGTTGGTTTGTGCGCACTGCACAGTGACCTAGAACACGACACCCCGGAGAGGCGGCCGGCATACTATGAACATCTCCCATGGAGAGCAGAGGAGAGGAGGAGAGGGCTGAGTGGAGCAGGAGAGCAGCAGTCACGATCTCGGTGTGTGTGTGTGTGCTGTGTGTGTGTGTACGCGCCTGTGTGTTAACATTCATTTGTTGGCTAACATGCATGAAATTGTTTGTATGTGAAAAGGCTAGAAGGGGTCTGTTCTCAGTCCACAGTCAGCACTTCGAATTATGAATCACGAAATATGAATTAATGCCTTAGTCCGCTTAATACCACAGTTGAAAAAAAGGCATGTAAACACTGTAAGTCGTACAGGAGTCGTACAAGTCAATTTGTTTGAGTTGTTGTAATCGTACTAAGTGCAAGTGTTACAGTAACAGTAAGCACTGTATAAAACCACCATCCACTCCCAACAAACTTAAAATCTCCTCCCTATTTTTTTTCTGTGTCCCTCCAGCTTATCACCTCAACAGAGGGACAGTAGCCACATTTGCGATTGAGCAAAACTTTCCAAAACTTGTGCAGAGTGCATCTCTACATTTTCTACCTATCTACACGCTCAAATTAACTGGCTAGAAATCGATGCTGCTGTGGCTGATGTGCTCCGTCATGAAGACAATTTGTAGTTGACTGATGTTGCCACATGGCTGCATCCTCCTGACAAGATACCAGTGTCATACAGCACGTAGATCCTGATTAACACCTGTGTCTCTGTCCTGTCTGCTGTGCCAAAGCTGCAACGTCATCGGCTACACCAGTGGTTCTCAAACCTTTTCAGCGGGGACCCCACCAACACTTTGCCGACTCCCCCACCCACCACCGTCTTAGCCTAGCAATGTATTTCTGGCAATATTAGTCCATTAATATCGCTAGATTTTCCATCAACAGTTTGTCCGCTAATATTGGTAGAAATCCACCAGACGACAAATACATCCATTAACCATACAAGTGAATACTGTTACTAAGCAAATTATGGAATCATGTTATCTGGGAACCTGTGGATTTCCCATTTTTATGCAATGTCCCTTTTGTCAGCGACCCCCTTCAGAACCTATGCGACCCCCAGTTTGGGAACCACTGGCTACATTAACAGGAAGTAAGAGGGAGAGAGACCAGGTTGCCATGGCAGGGCTACAGGCGCGTGTTTGGCATCCGTCGGGACCCATTATGTAGGTTAATATTAGGGTCATAATGACACACGCGGGCCAGAGAAGCTACAGGAGAGGGTTTGGAGAGCTTTGGCTTTACATACAAAGAATATCTTTGTGGAGGTGCTCTTTGGTAGAACATTGAAAGTGAGTAGATTACATTTCCAAGGCAGTCTTGAAAAATAATTTGGAAAAGCTTCAATAACATAAGCCAAATAATTTGCGATCAATAACAACTGTGAAAAAGTGACTAGATTATATCTGTAGCTCTTATCTGGTGTACATGTGGCCAAAACTGGCCATGCTTCCTTGTACTTCCTCTGAAAAGTTTTCCCATTTGGTGGGTTTAAAGTGATACTGTCCCATTTTTGGAAATAAGCTTATTTTACACCTCCCCTTGAGTTAAATAATAGGCTTTTACCGTTCTCCTGTACTTCCAACCGTTTTCTAGTTATGGCAGTGCACATTTCACCTCCAAGCTAACAGTTAACATTGAGTCCTATGAGACCAGTTAGCCGCGAGCTGGTCTCATAGGACTCAATGTTAACTGCTAGCATGGAGGTAAAATTTGCACTGCCATACCCAGAGAACGGTTGAAAGTACAGGAGAACGGCAAAACCCTATTATTTAACTCAAGGGGAGGTGTAAAATAAGCGTATTTCCAAAAATGGGACAGTATCACTTTAAGTTGCACATGTCACTTGTCCCAAGTGATTGACATCAATGGCGATCACCTGGGTTGTGGTTGAACCACCTATGGGATCATGGGCATTTAAACAGCGTTTTTTATGTTTGTAATGTCTGATGAAGGGCATGCTACCTGAAACCTCCCTATATCAAATTAGGAGAAATGGGAGCTTGGTGTGCTGACTTTATTTGAAGTTTTTAATCGATAAAAAGTGCCAATATGTTTCGACCTTGGACCACAAAAAGAACTTCCCCAGGTGCTTTGTTAGAACTTCTTAGTGAACTCCAGCCAATTTCAACATGCTGTTGTATTGCTCACTTTATCCTTGGGACACTGTGTGAGATGTTTTGTTGTTTATTTCCAGAATTCATACTGCCCATTCACTAATGTTACCTTTTTCATGAATACTTGCCACCACCATCAAATTCTAAGTATTCATTATGACTGGGAAAATTGCACTTTTCATACATGAAAAGGGGGATCTTCTCCATGGTCCGCCATTTTGAATTTCCAAAAATGGCTTTTTTAGCTGAAAAAATTACTCTACTTGGACCATACTAGAAAATATTTGTTAACTGTGTTAAATGTGATAACTCTCATGTAAAGATCAAATTTGGCAATTGGCAGCCCAGTTTCAATGAGCAGCATACTTGCAGTACCCTTTTTGACCATTTCCTGCACAGTGTCCCTTTAACTTGCCAGTACTCAAAGACGCTTTTGTTTTTCTAAATATCATCCCAAAGGTTAGCAATGTGTTGTAAGGCGTCTTTTAAAATGATGTTCCCATGGCCAGGACCTCAGAATGGGCCGAACAAAGAAAGGATACATATAATTACATTAAAATACACATCATTTCCCTCCTTAATTTCCTTTGGGGTGGATGAAGTCTAAGTCTATTATGTCTACAGTACCTGGTGGTTTGAATCCGCCCCTGCATACGAGTTCCTGGAACTGCAGTCCACCGGCGGCGTCTCTTCTCGAACAAAGTCTGCCATCTCAATACCCCCTCCAGGGTCACTGTGAGGACACACACACACACACACACACACACACACACACACACACACACACACCACGGTTAACAAGACGCACAGTTCCCTTTGTTACCACAGCAACAGCATATTAACACAAAGGGTAGGCAAGTTCCCGTCAGCCCCAACAGAACAATGATGTCAGCACGCCACATTCACCGTTCTCCCTGGACCAAACATGACTACTGTACTCAGCCAACTCACAGCAATGAGTACCAAGTGGATTCCTGTTCCTATTGGCACAAATTATACATCCTTCATAACACAACAGATCGACCACAGACGGGTGGTGTCCTTTATTTAAGCCATGTTTGGGCTTTTATGCCTTTATTTGAGAGGACAGTTTGAGGCTGTGACAGGAAACGAGTGGGAGAGAGAGGGAAAAGATCAGGACCTCGGGCCAGAATTGAACCTAGGTGTCCGCTGTAATGGTATGGCGTCTTGATTCATTGAGCCATCTTGCCCCCGGTAGTGTCATAATAAGCAGCGTTCCACCACTGAAGCGCTCTACTAGTACTAACAACACTACTATGACAGAGAGTCTTTGCTAACTATATTGGTTTTTCAACCACTGTGCCGCGGCACACTGGTGTGCCGTGAAAGATCGCCAGGTGTCCCGTGGAAAATTATCCAATTTCACCTATTTTGGTCAAAACATTTTTTTGAAGAAAGAATGAATTATTAACTGCAAATAATAGCCCTTGGCACTCTCTATGCAGGGATTCTTAACCATAGGGCTTTTGGGTCGCAATCACATCCTTACTTCTTACACATCCTTACTCTCACTTCCTTGCAATAACTGGAAAATATCAGGTTAGATGTGCACAAGCACTCAAACAATAAGGCCACACAAGTGCCGCCAGCACTTTGCTCTTTCCCCTCAAAGCCATAGGATAGCCCAGAGTTGGAAGGGAGAGATGGGGCCTTCCGAATTGGCAGCTGTCTAGACGGTGGTGTCCAGATATGAGTGCTTCTATTTTATAATCAGCTGAGGATGAAGATTGTGCACTTCCTGGGTAAGCGTGCAGGACAAAGGCTGACTGAAGATTGCACACCTGAGATCCCTTTTTAAAAAATATATAATTATTCCATGGCAGAACTAAGTGATGACCATTGTCTTCTTACATGGGACAGAGGGTCAACACGTAGGTCTGCCATTGAATAAAGTTTGAAAAATGTAAAAGGATTTTAAGTGTGCGGAGTCCTTGCTGCTGTTCTATACATACAGTGCTGGTCAAAAGTATTGGCACCTCTTCAAATCTGTCGGATAATACTCAATTTCGTCCAGATAATGATTGCAATCACAAATGCTTTGTTATTAATATCTTCTTTTCTTTTTCTTGCAATGAAAAAAGACAAGAGAGAATGAAAGAAAAGTCAAATGAATTATCATTTTACACAAAACTCCAAAAATGGTCCGGACAAAAGTATTGACACCCTCAGCCTATGATGGCACAACCTTTAGACAAAATATCTGCGAACAACCACTTGCGGTAAACATCAATGCTCTGCTGGAATTTTAGACCATCCTTCTTGAGATTTGAAGTGTGCTTTCTCCAAACTATTATTGTGAGATCTCTCCACAGGTTTTCTACAGGATTAGAGGGTGGACTACTACATTATGCTGCAAAATTTGTTGATGGTCTTCAGACTTCATAACTCCATGCACACGGTCATGCAGTCCAGTGCCAGAGGCAGCAAAGCAACCTCAAAACATCAGGGAACCTCTGCCATGTTTGACTGTACGGACAGTGTTAGGCCTCATCTTTTTTCCTGCATTCATTTGAATTAACAGGAAAACACTGAGGCTTTGACTTTTTTTTATTCTCTTTTGTGTTTTTTTCATTGCAAGAAAAACAAATGAAGATATTAATAACAAAGAATTTGTGATTGCAATCATTTTCTGGAAGAAATTGAGTATTATCTAACAGAATTGAAGGGGTGCCAATACTTTTGGCCATGACTGTATGCCTAATAAGGACACCACTAATCTGCAGCCATTTGAAGAGTTCCCTCTAAAAACTATTACGAAACTGTAAATTATCATTTTCACCAAGTAATCACAAGCAAAAAGCTGGACTAGATTTATAGAAATACAGCCTGTTCTTAGCCTGGGAGTACCCATGCTGCCTTGCACGTTCTTTTCGAACAGCTGTGATTTAGTCTGGCGGTTTTGCACCTGTACTCTTCATCTACCTTTCATTGTATTACTATGCCTTCTCACCCTCTCTTCAGTGCTCTCTTTTGTTATTCTCTCTCTCTCTCTCTCTCTCTCTCTCATCTTCTTCCTCATCCCCTCTGCCTCCCCCTCATTACAGATATTAATGAGCCAGTCTGGTCTAACAAGGTGTAATACAATTATTTTCTCCTCTGCAAAAAATGAGATGGATTCCCATTTTAATCTGAATCACCATCGGGTCATCATTCATTTTGGGTGATTGACATTAAAAGCTATAATTTTTGAATTCCTACCCAGCCCACGCTAACGGGAACCAGGAAAATGTGAAACAGCAAAGAAATGACCCCATTGTTGCGCTGCTGCCTGCTGCTAAGGCATTACATTTTCTGCACTCCCCTTTCTTTATACGTCCATAGATGGGTCAATGGCGGGGTTTTCTGGCTCAGACATCAGGTGGTAGAGTAGGCTCTACTCTAGTGGTTCCCAACCTTTTTCTTCAGGGACCCATATTTTTACCATTGTAAGCGTTGGTGACACAACCACGCGAGCGCGGTTTCCTGTGGTTGCCTGCAAAAACTCATTAGCAATCATTTCAAATGGTCTTCGGCCAAATATAGAATAAAAGTTTAATTTATCACTTACATTTTGTTTCTTGGTTAAATGCTTTGTCATTTATTCAACATGGGCTAAGGTATTAAAATTAAACCCCTTAAAATCAAGAGGGCTTCACGACCCTCTGTGGATCTTTGGTGACCCACAAGTTGGGCCCCGACCCACAGGTTGGGAACCACTAGAGTAGAGTAGAGTAGAAGGGAGTATCATTTATCATTTATGATAAATCATCAAATATGAAACTCTACTGTAAATGTTACGACCAGAGTTAATGCCCATGAATTAATTAGCAATTGGTAATTCATGTACTGCAATATGCTTCTTAGATAATCAACTGAAAACAACAAAAAGTCCATACAATAGTGGCATTAGCTGTGGTGGCACCACCCTAACGTGTGCTACTACTAAAATGTCAGATGTGTAAAGAAATGAACGTAGACAAAATGTAATGTACAATACGGAATGGTGCTGTGAGCAGTGGACATAAGAATCTCTCAGTCTTCCTTGACTGTTCAGCGAGGCAGAGAGTAGTGCTGGCGTGTGTGTGTGTGTGTGTGTGTGTGTGTGTGTGTGTGTGTGTGTGTGTGTGTGTGTGTGAGTGTGTGTGTGTGTGTGTGTGTGTGTGTGTGTGTGTAGTCAGCTCTCTCAATAGAGCCGGCCACAAGACACATACTGTGGGGCTGAGGGCAGAGGGCGTCTGGCTTGAGCAAACACTGCCAAGTATCTACAGCAGCCACAAGGCTTTCCAGGCCAGAAGAGTCTTTAGAGAGCTATAATGTGTGAGGATATACACTCGCCTCCAAAAGAGTTGTCGCCTATCCATCTGTTTGGAATAACAGCTAATAACCTGACTTTCAATTAATCACTTGGCTTCAAAAGTCACTCATATGAAAGCTACAACCCTCCCGAATGAAAATGTATGTACAAAAATAAATTTCATGCACCAACGAAAAATTGACCCTTTATTGAACACAGACAGGCAGATTTTCACAAGACAAAAGTTTTGTCGCCTATCGAACATAATGTGAAAATGAGCAGATAAGTCACTTCAAAACACTTCAAATACGCAGATTGTGTGTCATACTTAATCACTGAATCACTCTCACCTCTCTAGAAAATCAACTTTAGCCTTAGGTGTATGTTTAGGGTCATTGTAATCATGGAAAGCAACACAATGAAAATCAATGGAGTTCAATGAGAGATGGTGACATATTCGCTATTCGTAGAACAATACATGTTTAACTTCATGATTTAATCAATGTTAAAAGCCCTCAAACACCTGCAGCATGCATGCAGCTCCTCATAAGAGTTGTATCTGTACCATGTTTCACTTTATGCACCATTTCTCTTTTTTCATATTCTTCATCTTCAACACCATATAGTTTTGATGCTATCATTCTAAAATGGTTGATCTTGGGATCTTGACTTCAGAGTATGAGTCCCATTAGCCTTCATTTTTGTCAGAATTAGGCCTGACATACTCTTGGTTGGCTTTTTTGAGACAGGATAGTGGGAGAGACTTCTTTGGTGTTAAAGGTGAAGAATTTGGAAAAAATACATGGTGCCTAGAGTCAAACATGGGAGGGATACAGCTCTTACAGTATGTGGAGCTGCATGCATGCTGCTGGTGTGTGAGGGCTTTTATCATTGATTACATCATGAAGTTAAAAATGTATTGCTCTACGAATAGCAAATATGTCACCATCTCTCATTGAACTCCATTGATTTTCATTGTGTTGCTTTCCATGATTACAATGACCCTAAACATACACCTAAGGCAAAAGTTGATTTTCTGGAGAGGTGTGAGTGAATCAGTGATTAAGTATGACACCCGATCTGCGTATTTGAAGTGTTTTGAAGTGACTTATCTGCTCATTTTCACATTATGTTCGATAGGCGACAAAACTTTTGTCTTGTCAAAATCTGCCCTGTCTGTGTTCATTAAAGGGTCAATCTTTCTATGGTGCATGAAATTTATTTTTGTACATTCATTTTCATTCTAGAGGGATGTAGCTTTCATACGAGTGACTTCTGAAGCCAAGTAATTAATTGAAAGTCAGTTTATTAGCTGTTATTCCAAACAGATTGGTAGGCGACAACTCTTTTGGAGGCGAGTGTAGAAAAGTCAAGCCAGCTAAGGACAGGGACATGTCAGCCGGACTCTCGCCCCTCGCAGCTCGGTCAATATTGCACCGTACGTACGGCCGCCGGCCAGGGTCGTTGCTGTCCTCCACATACAACCTAATAACAACATAAACAGAGAGTCTCCCTGTATCCCCATGCATTTCTATCTGTGTAGTGTAGTAGTACCCCTGAATAACGTGTATGAGTGATGCGCGTCTCACCTGGGGCCATTGCTATCCTTCATATATACGGCATTACAGAAAACAGAGCGTCTCTCTGTATCCCCATGCATTTCTGTGTGTAGTACCCATTAATTAAAGTGTATGTGTGATGCGTGTCTCACCCGGGACCGTTGCCGTCCTCCATCATATAACTATCCATGTAGTTCCCCTTAATAAAGCGTATGCTTGTCTCACCTGGGGTCGTTGCTATCCTCCACACATACCGTATAACTATCTGTGTATTAAATATTACACAGTACATCTTTAAGAAAGCGCATGTGTAAAGCATAAAGTGTGTGATGAGTGTCTCACCCAGGGCCGTTGCTATCCTCCTGCCGGGTGGCGCCGCCCTGCTGGATGCCCTCGGGGCCGTGCGGACGACCCCCCTGGGCCCCGTGGGCACGGCGCTCCACCACCTCCCCCTCGTCCAGCGCGTGGTGCAGCCGGTAGTTGATGGCCTTCAGCAGCAGGAAGATGGCAGCGATCACCCCGCAGTAGATGCCCACGATCACCATGGTGGGCGGCAGGGCCTGGAGAGGATGAAGAAAAAAATGAGGAGGAGATGAGATGCAGTCAATCCATGCACAGGCTCAGGCACAGGCACAGTGCACAAAAGTAAACACACAGAGACCATAAGCACACACACAGAATTACATGTTACGTCGATAACAATCAGACTTGAAAGTAGAACTCATACAGGTGTAACTAGTAGCATGATATTACATGCTCTATGAATATCATACTAATAGTGTAATTACTGTCTTAGTGTTGTAAGTACATCTTCTACAATACAACTCTGCTAATACAGTAATAATATTTTCAAGTGGTGGGTGACAGCCAGGGCCTGCAGAAGATATGCTAGCATAGCAGAAAGCAGGAAGTAATAATGCTATGCTGCGTCTTATCAAATATGTCCTACTGTCCCATGTCTAATTTCAGAAAGCATGTTGTTGGAGACCTTTCAGACCTCTGACAAACACACCGACACTCACAAGCAGACCACTCAGGAGTTTCTACAACAGATCACAATGCAACATTGCAGTCAGTTAATAAGATGGTTATGAGCCTACTAATTTATTGATGGACTTATTACAAGGATTTAAATTTAATACATGCACTTATTGTGGAAGCCCTAGTAGCCTGTCGGGGACAAAACAGACCTTCAGTTTGGATTGTGCCAGGCCGGTGTCCTGTCTATATGAGCGACCCGTCGAGATGTGATTCTCTAGGCTACTGAGCATGCGCACGCATGCGCACACCCTCGCGGTGGTTTTCGCGGGTGATTGCCCATCGAATTGTGAGACCGCAAGTTACGATACAGGATCCCCTGAGGCTGTCAACTTTAGTGACTCAAACTGTAGCCTATGTCATCCTGAGGTTACCACCAGTCATCCATAGTCTAGGTAGCCTATAGCCTGTCCACCGACTGTCATGGACTGAAAGTTACGATATATCCCCTGGGGGGAAAACGGGAAATAGCGTGGATCATCCAGATCATTGGAAAATCTGCGAAATAGCGTGGCCTCGTACATTTGCTACTTTGTTGCCTAACCGTAATCGCTCACACACTCAGTCAGCCTCGAACAGTAACATCGATCAGAAAACACTATTTATGTAGAGGAGGCGTTCTCATTGCAAAATGGAAAAAAATCGCCACCTCTGATTGAGCTGTCAAAATGCTCCCTCCACCCTTTCACTCAAGAATTTGAATCGACTGCATTGTAAAATGTCTGAACATGGTAGGCCTAATAAGAAATGCACTGGTGGCGATGTTATGAAAATATGATTCCGGTCATTAAAAGACAGACATCTGCCAAAACAAAGCCACAATACGCTATCTGCTATCTGGGAATATCTAAACCGCGCTTGTTTATCCCAGCACATGATTTCATGTGGCAATTTGCCTTGCGAGCCCACGTCGCATTGAAACCAAACCAACAGCAAATTAGGCCTACTGCATTAAACAACCCCAGGCCCTTATCCCAAACACTTTCTCCAGTAGGGGCCTATTTGCGCAAACTCAACTCTCTTTCATATGGCACGTATCTTAACTTAACCTAGCCTACTCAAACGAGAGGCTCACGGTTTTTTAGTGGTCAGCAGTCGCACGTTCTTATTAAACTCCACACGAACGATTGCACACCACTGTCCGTGAAATAAACAAAGTTATGGTTATTAAAACAGTCCTACGTGGACCGATTGAAACGCCTTCCGTGAAAAATCAAGGTCGCTCATTTAGATGAGGCATCGCAAATCGATAGAACACCACTATCGAATAGGGCGACCGGTCGCTCGACGAGGCAACACATCTCGACAGAACACCGGCACTCTTGGGCTGACATGTCTCTACTATTCAAGTGGTGAAAGCCCTCAAATGAGAACCAACCACAGGTTGCATAGTGCTGCTTTAAATCTAAGCAACACTTTCTTACACAACTAGCAACTAGTCATCCATAAACAGCTCGCCCTTAAGGGCTGTCCACACAGGCGAGGAAAGCGGATTTCCGCAAAAGCGGAAAGCGAAAATGCGAATATTGCGGAAAGAGAAAAAAACGTCCACACCGGCGAAAAACATTTGCGGAGCGATTTTTCAGTTTTTCCGCGTTCTATTTCGCTCTGTTTCCGCGATTGTCCGTCTGCGTGAATGCAAAGGGCCACTTCTGAAGATAAAGCGAGCCAATGATGATATTGTCTGATGCTTCATTGCACCCTCAATGGCCTGTAGGCTAACTGTTAAGGATGCCGAGACACGTGAGCCTGAAGGCAAATGCCAAATTCAACATCCATGACGCCCTTATTCTCATTTATTTGCAGCAAAAAAGTCAACAATTCTGGAATAATATGCTGAAATGTTAAGCACAACTTCGGTTTTGCCCTTGTGGAGACAGATCTGAAGGAAATGCATTTTAAGTCTGCTCGCTGCCAAACTCCCCACTCAACAAGTCAACAAGAAATCTGTAGTGCAACAAAGCCAGTTAGGCCTATCCATGATGTTTAATGTAGGCAGAATCCTTTCAAGCCGTGCTGACCAACGTGGTCATATGCTGTCTGCACATTCCGTTGCATTCATCTTCATACAGAGAAGGAATGGCTTGCTGTCGTCTCAACCAGTTTTCGACCCCCTGATCCCCCGAAAATATGATTTGGGAAATGTTGAAGGGGTCTCTAAATTATTGGCAATTTTTTTTAAATTCATATAGAAATCGCGTGTATAGGGGTTGTATTTGCATACCTTAAGTCACAAAGTGTCGTATTTAGGCTACATAAGTTAAAATAAACCGATGTGACAACGAACAAGTCATCTTGCGCAACAGAAAGTCGTTGCGCGCACCGAGAAATAGATAGCCCATTAAAAAAATTATGTGTGGCCAGGTGTGATGTTTCATTGTTCTATCTGTTTTATGCACACACGCACACATACTCCCTCCTAGCGGATGGAGCACTGATGAGTGGACAGTGGACACGTTTGGGTTTTCATGAAACAGGAGCCCGAGGAAGAACAGGTGGAGGATAAATGAGGGGGGAAATGGCTACACAGTCGTTTTCACGTGGAGCGCTGAGAAGACGCGCGAGCTGTCTTATAGGGTATTTTGTAGAGAGCATAGATGTTCTAGCTGTGGCTCAAGGCTACCATGTCAGTTGTTTACATGGGTGCATCGAGTAAATGCCCAGTTACAACCGTTTCCACCGAAGCCAGAAGTTACTGCGGTCGTGCGTAACTGCACTTCCGACAAAAGGTAACCTCTGGAATATTTTGGAGAGCATACAAAAGTCCCCAAGGACAGTTAACGGCGCAGTGGTTGGCGCTCATGACTGCAAGTAAAATTACACCACTATCTATAGCATACGTCTAACAAAGTTTGCAAACATGGTCGCCCCATAGCCTACATTGCTGGCGGGACTTCCTTCTCCATATAGGCCTAACTAGTAGGCCTATCCCATATTCTGCTGTTATTTTGATGACGCCAAAGTCACTGCACGTGAAACTCCCAGTTAACCAGCGAAATTGCGCAGCGGCACAGTGTAGGCTATATGTGACTAGTGGGCTAATGAAGCATCTAAATGGGAATATTCTGTAGGCGCACGCACACTGTTCTGTAGGCGGCACACACACACACACACACACACACACACACACACACACACACACACACACACACACACACACACACACACACACCCCTTCTTTCTCTCCCTCTCATTTGAGCTGCTGTCTCAACCGATGAGAGACATAATAGCCTATTTCATTAGTGTTATTTATAGCCTACGTTCGCTGTGGAAAGATAACGCGAAGCCTTTCTTCGTGCTTGTCATTGTATTGACCAGCTACTTTCAATAGGCCTTCTCCACGATGCAAATGTGCGCGTCGGCTACACGGATGATACCTGAAATGTTCATTAGATATGAAATATCCTAAGTGGTTACAAGAGGTCCGTGGTGGTAGCCCACTCTCGCTACGGGGTCCACGACCGCACAGGTTGTGCTCCTGCTTTCGAGATCTGCGCTCTCGGACAGACCCACACGCGCAAGTGCCCGACACAGATCACACAGCAGTCCTTTTCACCACCTCGTGAAGTGTTTAGACAATTTAATCTCGCTTGGAATTAGTGTAATGTAGCCTATCAGAAAGCGCAAGACATGCGTTGGACTCCTTTGCACGCAACAAGTTTTGAAATTATTTCTTAACGGTTATTTTTTGCAGTTAGTCTGATAGTCAGCCTGCCAAGACCTTAAAATAAATGTTTGATGGCATTTTCTGTTAAAAGTTGGCAACCATGCCAGAAGTTATCAGCATGGGCTAAGGTTTCAGAATCACCTGGTTGCCAACATGGAACTTGACCTTTAAGGTCAAATATGAAGGTCAAAAGGTCAACCACGGTCAAATAACAGTGTTATTTAGTTTAAAAATGTTAAAATGATGTTAAAAGTGGGCAACCATGTCAGAAGTCATCAGCATGGACTAAAGATTCAGAATCAACTTGTTGCCAACACGGAACTTGACCTTTAGGGTCAAATGTGAAGGTCAAAAGGTCCAAAACAATGTATTTTCCGGTTAGTCTATTTTGGGAACTGTATATTCATTGAATTCTTTTTCAAATGTCAGCAACCATGCTAGATGTTATCAGCATGGACTAAGGTTTCAGAATCACCTGGTTGCCAACATGGAACTTGACTTTTAAGGTCAAATTTGAATGTCAAAAACAATGCCTTTTCTAGTTTGCCTTTTGGGGGGGTCTTCATATCCATGGAATTCTTTTTCAAAAGTTGACAATCATGCTAGAAGTTATAAGCATGGACAAAGGTTTCATGGCCCATGGTTGCCAGCATAGAACTTGACCTATTAAGGTCAAATTTGAAGGTCAAAAGGTCAACCGAGGTTAAAAAAAAATGTTTTGGGTTTTTGCAAAGTGCTTTCATAAAATACATGTTGTTTGCATGATGTATTAAATAATTAGTACCTGGAGCAGATAATTCTTATTATTTAAATCATTTTAGGTGAGTGAAAGTATTGTAACAAATAATATTTAAGAAAATAAAACACTGTTTTACTCCCGAAGTGGACAGCGCTGTCAAAAGCTGCATTTGGGGTTTTCTGACAGTGTACTGTGGAAGTGGTCGCGAGAGTCACCCTTCACCTACTAATGACTCAAATAAGGATCAGATGACTCTGAACAGTGATTAATGAACCTTTTAATCCTACTTAGAACCCCTTTAAACCCAAGTCTTCAGTGAACTACAAAAACAAGGAAATTTGCCTTTCTGTTCCAATACTTTAGGGGACTGTATATTTAGAAGTTATATAGTCTTTATTATTAGGGTATGAATGAAAGTGATTATTGCAAATGGTCAATAACAAGAATGTAATTCATCATATTGTTTCTTTACTTCAATAATAATTAAAACGTGATGTGATGTCAGTACATACTGAATATTTATGTATTTGAAGGACCTATTGTTGCTGTTATTACAAAAAGGTTGTGTCATCCAGATCACGTTCTATCCCTACGGCGTTTAAACATTCTACATTTTAATCACATGCAGGTATACAGGGCTGTCCATTCCTCAGGCAACTGCAGGCATGTATTGGCCAGTTGGCTCTACAACCACAAATTATCGGTCCTAAGCTACTATGTGGAACTGGAGGTTTCCTTTGCCACACAGCCATCAAGTGTTGGTCTACAACTTTCCAACCACCTGCCTCCTCAGTGTCTTTGTTAATATGTACTTTGTCAGACTGCAGCCATACATTTGCCTGCTGATTTGCTTATGCAAGATGCAATCCATATGGATCACTTGGTGGTAACACAAAAAAGTCATGTCTAGACCGATCAATACCCAAAGATAAGCATGTTGCTTTGGACAGGTGACACAAAAACTCAAGCCTGGGAAATTGCAACAGAACATTCTACAGTAGTTATGAGAACATCAAGAAAAGTGTGCAATGCTTGATCTACTCTTACTGTAGGTTTAATTTCCTAACCATGATATGACATAGCAAATCAGCAAGTATCCTTCATTGCTATAACCATTTGAAACACATTAGAAATAACAGAAGTCATTATTTTTCTATGGAAAGCCTGTGAATTGATGGGACAAAGCAAATTCCCTGGTGAGCCAAGGCATATCCCATTTCATACCAGCAGCTTAATGTGCTTCACAAAGAAGAATAAAGTAATTTAGATGACCAGAGTGAAAATACAAGTTGAAGTTAATTTTATGCTAATGAGCTATGATGAATGTCTAAGGATGACAGGCCAGAGCCCCACCATGATAAGCCAAATCAAATCATATCAAATTATAGGCCTACTAATTATTCAATATACAGTACCATGCAAAAAACTTGTGTTTTATGAAAGCACATCACCAAAAAACAGATTATTTTATTGACCTCGGTTGACCTTTTGACCTTCAAATTTGACCTTAGAGGTCAAGTTCTAAGTTATATGGTAACCAGGTGATTCTGAAACTTTAGTCCATGCTGATAACTTCTAGCATGGTTGCCAACTTTTGAAAACAAGAATTCTGTGAATATAAAGATCACCAAAAAAGGCAAACCAGAAAATACATTGTTTTTGACCTTCAGATTTGACCTTAAAGGTCAAGTTCCATGTTGGCAACCAGGTGATTCTGAAACCTTAGTCCATGCTGATAACTTCTGGCATGGTTGCCGACTTTTGTAAACGATTTCCATGAACACACAGTTCCCAAAAAAGGCTAACCTTAAAATACATTGTGTTTGACATTTTGACCTACAAATTTGAACCTAAAGGTAAAGTTCCATGTTGGCAACCAGGTGGTTCTGAATCCTTAGTCCATGCTGATGACTTCTGGCATGGTTGCCCACTTTCAACATCTTTTTAACGATTTTTAACTAAATAACACTATTATTTGACCGTGGTTGACCTTTTGACCTTCATATTTGACCCTAAAGGTCAAGTTCCAAGTTGGCAACCAGGTGATTCTGAAACCTTAGCCCATGCTGATAACTTCTGGCACGGTTGCCAACTTTTGAAAAAGAATTCCATGAATATACAGTTCCCAAAAAAGACTAGCAAGAAAATACCCTGTTTTTGACCTTTTGGCCTTCAAATTTGACCCTAAAGGTCAAGTTCAGTGTTGGCAAGAAGTTGATTCTGAATCCTTAATCCATGCTGATGACTTCTGGCATGGTTTCCCACTTTTAACAACTTTGTAACAATTTTTAACTAAATAACACTGTTATTTGACCGTGTTTGACCTTTTGACCCTCAGATTTGACCTTAAAGGTCAAGTTCCATGTTGGCAACCAGGTGATTCTGAAACCTTAGCCCATGCTGATAACTTCTGGCATGGTTGCCAACTTTTAACAAAAAATGCCATCAAAAGTTTATTTAAGCACCTTAGCTGCTGATGGCAGGCTGACTACCATGCAAACAGTCCTTCCGCGCTCCCCACCATCATTCGCCACTTCGAGCTCAGTTTGAGAACTGCGCTGGAGCTGATGTCACTGTCAAGTCAGTGTCTGATTGGCCAAACCCCGTTTTTCGCTTGCGAAATCCGCCGTCAAAACAGACAGATTTGTTATTTTTTCTCCGCTGCGGATTTTCGCTTTTCGGTGTGCACAGAGTAATTAGAATACATTTGTTTGATAATTTTGCGAATTTCGCTGCGAATATCCGCGCGGAAATTCCGCTCGGTGTGGACAGCCCTTTAAATGGTGAGAAGCTCGTACAAATCTCCTAGAAGCTGGGATTCACAACCAAGCACACAGAATAGCCTAAAAACTAGCTGTAATGATAAAGTAAGCACTGTTTGGAGGACAGAAGTGCTGCTTCATAGCTAGTGCTCCACATAAACAGTGAGTTCGGTTCGCCCATAAATGGTGTGAATAAAAAACTCCCACAGCTGTAATTCACAACCAAATGCACGGCTGACCTCCGGTTGACCCATGTGTTCCTGAGTTAGCAGCCTAAACACTCAGAGCAACAAGCTGCCAAGCAACTGCAATACACACCGTGTCCCTGTTTACATCAAAAGTCTGCTACCAGTCTAAACCAAACATATTTTAGCACGGAAATGGTAGTTCTGAGCACCACCACGGACCATCTCGTTGTACAAAAATCCACTTTCCAACCACAGCGGCAGTGGGCATATTAGGCGAGACCATCATCTTGTCTGCTTCATTGGGAGGTTGGGTAAGATTTAGTTCACTGAGCTCATCGGAAAACACATTCACCACCACCTCACCACCATTTAAAAAACCCTAGCTGTGATCCTAAAAACAGTGGGAAAAAGCAATCACTGGAAATAAAGTATATAAAAAAAGATGGAGAGGCATTCATGACTAGAACTTCGGGAAATGACGTCACCTGGATAGCAGACCAGATGGGTCATGCGTCAAATGAAATTAGAGCCAAATGTCAGGAACAAACGGTCTCAAAAGAGCTAATGACTAAAAAAAGACATTGGAAAAACGATCACTGAGGTGAGAAAGAGGGAAATAAAGAGAAAGAGTCCAGACTGTTTTATGGACTTATCTATACCTTCCTTATTCATGTGTTGTACAGGTGACTGGGGCACTAATTTAGGTCACTGTCTTACTACCAGGGTTGGGGAGGTTACTTTTTAAATGTAATCCGGTAAAGTTACAAATTACTCTTTCAAAAATGTATTCAGTAATGTAATCCCATTACTTCAATATTTAAGTAATGTAACGGATTACTTTTGGATTACTTTTGGATTACTTTGCTGATATTAGCAGTCTTACCAGGAGGTGTTTCTTTAAGTTAGACGTTGTGTCTTTCGACGCTGACAAGATATTGACTTTGGGTTGGCACAACCGGCACTGGACATCGATATTGGCGCCCTTGTCTTCCTTGAAAATGAAATGTTTATTGTATTTCCACCGGGTAAATGCATTTTTCTCCATTGCTCATATGGAACTATTTTAAGGTCATAAGTCTTACAGCTCCACAAAACGCATTTCAAATGTGTAAGCTGCACCTTGTACTTGCAGGGTTATTTTCACATCTGTACATTTGTTTTGTAACTGTGTGGGTTTTTTTTGCACATGTGTGTGGGGGAAAACGTATGTGTAAAATATTAAAATGTATGTGTAGAAATGTTTCGAAGTTGTGGCAAGAGAAGTGCGTACGGCTTGTGCCATGCTTTACCAACTTCTTCCTGTTCGGAGCTGCGAGCACACGGCTGTGAAACTTTTTTCACAGATGTACGAATTTTGAGCCGGTTTTCACGTGGGGGTGGGGTCATATGGCGAGAGCCAATCAAAACATCTCTTACTGCCAACCAATCAGTGTTTCGCGAGGACTTCGATGGAAACTGTCGCTTCTGCGTTGCCCTGGTAACAACTGTAAACAAAAGGCTGTGGTTAACTGCTCCGCTCCCTGACAGGATTTTTCATTCATTCGTGCCAATGAAACAGGAGGCCTCGATTCATGCAGAAGATATGGTACGTAACTGGGATATAAAAATATATATGTAAGAAAACTATTTAACCTCATAGACTAACCTTGTATACGGTACATTCTAACTGTAAGAAAGACTCTGACATTGATGCCTAGTCCCGCCCCCTTCACGTGCAGTTCTACTTGGAGCAGGGAGCACATACTCAGCTCTGCTGCTCCAGTTGAGTTATTACCTCAGGATGATTGCATGTGAGAAGTTTGTGTGCGTGCCTTTCCACCAAGTAAGTGTTGTTGTGTCAGAATAGTGAGTTAGTAGTTCGTTTCAGAGTGTGTATGGATGTAGAGTTGATGTGACAGTATTGTTAGAGGTAAGCGGATGGAGACTCCCAACTGAGATCGCTCCCGGACGTGCGGTCCCAGGTGTTTCTATCACTCCCGGACGTGCGGTCCCACCCGATTATATTTCACGTATTATCATATACTGCCACATACAAGCAATTTAGGGTTAGGGTTAGGTTTAGGGTTAGGGTTAGGGTTAGGTTTAGGGTTAGGGTTAGGTTTAGGGTTAGGTTTAGGGTTAGAAACAAAAAACTAACATCAACAAGATAACTGGCTCCGTCATATGGCGGTGGTACCGATAGTCTGGCTAGTGGGAGCGAGATGAAATGGGAGCGTCCTGAGTTGGGAGCGTCAATCTGGGAATCTTGTTAGATTGGGGTGCTAATCGCGATTAGCGTGCTAATCGCGATTAGCATGCTAAGCGGAGAACTAGCATTGTAGTCATTTGTATTGGAAATGTGCAAGTCATGCTAATTGAGCTATGTTAGATATTCGAAGTAATGATAAGTAGTGATGCTAGGAGGAGTATTATTTCAGTCAGTGTATGTTTTGTTAGTTAATACAGTGTGTTGATTAGCCTTATTCTGTGTTTGCAGACCACACACAACTGAGGCTCATGCCCATGTAATTCATCTGTGAAGTTTAATAAAGAAACTAAAGGGAGACAACTGCTTCTAACTGCTTCATGGTGTTCTAACCGACGCCCCCCATACAACACAACATCCCAACAAATCAGAACCAGCGCAATACAGTCCTTTAGTGATCCTCACCAACACTAACAATATATTTCTAAAGTTTTGAGTAATTCCCGTTCATTTGAAGCGTAATTTCCCCCTTACTGTGGCTAGTTTGGATGAGATGACTTGACCCTAGCTAGCATAACATAAATGGCAGCTAGCTCTACACTATTTCGGGCATTCGTTAACAATCAGTGTTCAGATAACTAGCGCAAACGTGCCGAGATATCTTGTTTATTATAAAAAATAAACGCTTGTGTTGTGCCATGGCTTATATGGTGATGACGTTTGAGATTGTAAATTTACGGGCCACAGATGTGTCTATGGTAAGGCCGACCTGACGAGATAGCTGCCTACTGAGGTTTGATTGGATATGGACATTGTTTATTTCAGAAGGAAAATGTTTGGAGTGGAATTGTTTGGAAGACAATCTTGGGACAATTTTGTTCTTTGGGTCTTTGTGCCAACCATGCCAGCTATCGTAGGGTGCTCTGGGAACTTCTTAGATCTGTTTACTGTATGTACACTTACTGAAATAAGCATTTTGTTTATATAAAATCCCTTGTCATTTCACCACTAGGTTTGAAACCCAGACAGCACGAAGCATCTTGCCGACGTCAAAATCAGATCAACAGACAGGGACATCAGCCTTCTCTTGGGAATAGGCCAGATATGCCATAACAAGAAATGGTAAGTCCATCACTACATAAGATCCATAACAAAATACTCCTAATTAAATCTTAAATGTGACCTGGTGGCATTATTGCGTGAATGCTTATGTTGCACACTTAATGAATAAGGTCCTCAAGTGTGTAGAGCAGGGGTGCTCAATAGGTCGATCGCGATCGACCAGTCGATCGCGGAGGCAGTATTGGTAGATCGTAGGAGGACACTTAAAAAAAAAAAAAAAAAGTTCCCTATGGATACCCAGGATCTGACAGGCTAACTCCAGGCGTCTACACTGCCCTACACTGTATGGTATAGCCTACCATAAACACAACGACGTCTTCAGATAAGGAGGATAACTGTCAAGCGCCACACTCAAACTCTTCATAAGTCATAACATCGGAGCACAAAAAAATAGGACGGCACGAGACGTTTGCCGATACCGTGCGCTATATGTTCAGTTAGTAGCCTACAGGCAGCGTCACCGCTCAAAAGAAACAGCCAGAGAAGAAAACAACCGCCCGAACACCGGCAATCCCCTGATTTCCCCCCCTTTTAAACAATGCTCTGAGAAGTGCAGGCAAGATGCAACTCCCGCATTGAGCGTGGAGTTAGCTACTTCGATTAGATTTCATAGGCACGCGTGCGAGGGGAGAGTGAATGCTGTGTGCCTGTTTAACCTGAGTGCAGGCGCGTCTTTTCAAATGGTCTGTTCAGCGCGGCCGCTAGACAGAGAGCGCGATTTTCGGTCCATTCAGTAGATGTCTCCTTGTTTATTTTTTGGAACTAGGGATGTCTGTAACGTCCACGAAGACAATATCATCCACGTGAAAACGCCAAACGCCCGCAAACCGCTGTTCTGTCTACTTCTCACAGCGGCATTAAAAAAGTCCTCCACGAAATCCCAAACCAACAACCCTTCAAATAGGTGACAGCAAGCATGCACACATGAAATAACACTTCAGGGAGGGAGAAAATAGCTCTGCACTCATATTAAAGTGAAAAGGGTATTACATAAAATCTGTCCAAAAACCAAGAGGGCACATCAATAACTTCATTCATATTATGTTCATTTATGAAAATTACATTTATCATAAACTTGATAGCCTACTATGGTCTCCCTTTGTGATCAAAAACAGGCGTAATTTACAGTAGGCCTAAATAAGGTCTGTATGAGGTTGTTATTCACAGCTGATTCACCTTTCATTATTATTGATGTGTAGGCCTAATAGGCCTACAAATACATTTTCATATTGTGTTAAAATTGCATTTCTAACAGCTGTATTTTCAAATGTTCTCCCCCGAACCCCCAGTAGATCACTTCCACACACCCATCTCAATAAGTAGCTCACATGTTGAAAAAGTCTGAGCACCCCTGGTGTAGAGTTTTGCTGAGTTCGTTGTTTATTTACATTTTCCTCAGCATAACTGTACAGCTGACACCGCTGCCTTTAGGCTAGTGACAATGGGCCCAAAAAGGCCTTCGTTTTCGAGATACCCCAACCGGAGGTAGAACAAAACCCAATAATGTTTTTCCTCATCTCTAGGGTGTCCCATACATGAAAATGATTCTTGGCCAAAGTGATTTTAATGCTAAGCCTAAACATTTTACACATTTTCATATGCACCTCCAAACAAAAAAAAGCACCCAAAATGTGACTTCTCTTGGGTTTTGTTCTACCTCCGTTTGGGGTGTCTCCAAATTTTGAGGCCATTGTCACTGGCCTACTTCTGTATCATAACAAAGCCTGTCACTTCCACGTTTCGTTCTTTATGTGACCGAAGTCACTGGCTACTGCACCAGAGAGGGTCTCTGCACTCATTGCTGGTCCTATAATGCCATCTATTGGCGAAAACGTGCAACAGCATAATTAAACTAAAAGACAACTTCTGACAGGACAACAAAAAGACAGGGAGTGAGAATAAGGGAATAACAAAAAGCCGAAAATGGGGGGTCCACTACACTTGCATACCTGATTGTGATGCTGTCACTCATTTTCTAGTCTATATCTTGGACTGAAAAAGGATTACATTATTATGTTTTCAGGTGTTTTGCCCCTGCGGTTGTGAAGAGGATGCTGTGGAGGTGGCAGCATGAACGTGTCACACAGACATTGGCTAAACTACTCGGTAGGTACAACGAAATAAAAGAAACCACCCCCTCAACCCTGTTTATGCTGCACTGTACCTATTATAACCAGTTTTTATATAGACCATTATTTGAAATACTATGAGAGCCTTTCTGTTAGGAAACTGTACAGCAGGGATGGGCAACTGGAGGCTCGGGCGCCACATGCAGCCAAACTTCTCACTTTTAAAAGAAGAAAAAGGACAGTTTTTAACCCCCTATAAATCAATAGTGTAAGCATTCATGTAAAAATAAAGAAAAAGTGAAGTATCCTTTTGTAAATTCTCTCAAGTGCGTGGTGATGTGGCCCACTGATTGTGGTGATTAAAAATGTTGGCCCACCTTATAATGAAAGTTGCCCACCCCTGCTGTACAGCCTACATCACTTGTACATGTCCTTACCAAATAGGACACTAGCTAGCTAAATGTAACTAATATGGCATTGTGAAAGTTGTATGCCTAAATGTAAACCATAATATTAAATTTTGATGGACAGAATTCAACTAAACCAACATATTACATTGTGAATGTAGTTGCACAGTGATACTGAGACCGACTTATTCCTGTCTTTATTTGCCAGGCTTCTACACTTGCCCTCAGAGTTCACATATGGTGAAGTGCACAGGTGTCCAGTCAGGTTCAGACTGATGCTGGTAACAAGAGGAAAACATGCTAATTGGTAAGTGAGATCCCTGCTCAACAAAAATCCACACAGCACAACAAGTAAGCCTAGTTTGTGGTATCAAATGTAAAATGGAAGTTTCATCAAAAAGTTGTAGAACACATCTGAATAAATTGCAGGCCATCAAAGTTGTGAATGGGCAGGGAAAACACAACCAGTAGGCTTATGAATTACTTTGACTCAGCACAGCACAGCAGATGCGATGCTACCATTCCTTGGGAATATGACACAGAGGTCTACTATTCCATTGTAAATATTGACTGGAAATGTTCATGTTTCAACTGTTTAAAAACATTGGACTCAGGGGAAAAAATCTCTAGGTGTATATAAGTGAAAGCCCACCTTTGCCATTGTGACACAGCACACAAGTAGTGAAAAAAGTGAAAGCCCATTGGGAAACTCCAACTCCCATTGTCATTGTGACACAGCACTCCACCGCACACAAGTGAACACTGCACACTGCGAAATTGCATTTATGCCTCACCCGTGCAAGGGGGCAGCCCTCAGTGGCGCCCCATGGGGAGCAGTGCGGTGGGACGGTACCATGCTCAGGGTACCTCAGTCATGGAGGAGGATGGGGAAGAGCACTGGTTGAGTACTCCCCCCACCAACCTGGCGGGTCGGGAGTCGAACCGGCAACCTCTGGGATGCAAGTCTGACGCCCTAACCGCTCACCCATGACTGCCCATAGAAGTATACTCTGCACACAACAAAATTGCATTTTATGCCTCACCTGTGCAAGGGTGCAGCCTACATTGGCATCCCAAGGGAGCAGTATGTTGCAGTGTGGCGGGAAGGTACCATGCGTGGGGTACCTCAGTCATGGAGGATGGAGGAGAGAGCACTGGTTAATTACTCCCCCCACCAACCTGGCGGGCTGGGAGATGAACCAGCAACCTTTGGGGGCGGTAAAAACCTAACTTGCTCAGCCTCTGAGGCACATAAAAATGTGAAATTAGTTGCATTTAAAAGCCAAGACCATCATCTTGCATGAGAATGGACAGTCTGCATATTGGAATGCACCCATGTCACTTCAGGCGCCTTGGACAATGCATCGTGTATGCAGCATCAGGCTAAAATGGGTTAATAACACACACACACACACACACACACACACACACACACATGCACTCTCCTCTAATCTTCTCTCTTTGCCAAACTTTAGATGACCTTTCCAGCATGTCCAACTCATCAGCATCAGGGGAGGAGAGTCGGTGAAGGTGGTGCACCATCCAGGACCAGTCATGGGCCACCAACACCTCTGCAAAATCTGCACTTCTTGTGAACCCTCTAGAAGACACTACAACCACAAAACTGCTAATAAACCATCACATACTACATCACATCATGGTTCTCCATGTGTTACTGCACCCTCGGCACAAGTTCTTTGCTAGATTGCCATCTGGCAGATGCATCAGGACAGAAATGTAGCTACTATTTGTGATTATATCTCCCCACACTCTTTCTTGCTTTGTATGGCAGTGTGTCTCTGTGTGTGTCAGAATGGAAGGTGTCGCACCATTGAAGTCAATGGGCAGTGGCATTGCATGAGGGATATAGAAGTCCAGATATCCTTGATGCTTTGGTGCCAGCTGTTTTTTTTTATTTATTTTTTTTTATCTTGTCACCCACACTTCCCTCTTCATTATGTCCTATAGATTTCCATACCACGTTTTGGTGCTTTGGTGGTACGGACATTCTAACTCACCAGAAAAAAAGAAAAAAATGAAAATGAATGGAGGGTTATGTCTGGTGATTTCTGGCAAATTAGAATGCCCATAACATCAAAGTGGCACTGGATTACTCAACCATTTGCCTCTTTAAAGATAGCTTCTGCCAATTTCAATATGCTGTTGTATACCTCATGCTACCCTTGACTTGTCAGTACCCGGTGATGCTGGCATTTTTTTGACTCAGCTCTTTCTGAGATTTGAGCTATTCTAATAGGGGCAGACTTTGATTGCATTAAAAACCTTCTTAACATAGGTCTAATCCAAATACTATCCCAAAAGGTATCACTGTCTGTTTGCTAGTTGTCTGCTGATGTTGCATAACCTTTTGAATGTTATTGGGAATAAATGAAGATGTTTTTTTGAAATGTAAACAAACGTTTGTCCCCATTACAATGACATGGGTATGTGGAAGAGCTGTCCCTTACTCATGCACCTGTTTAACAAAATGTTATTTTTATTCAAGTATGCATCGTGTCTAGGGGTATGCAGTGTTTTTGTTATATAAATGGCACATTACTTTATACTGGCCTAAGTTATTTCAGATTATTTAAAATGGCATCTGGGAATTCCAAAATAAAGGTGAAATAAAACACTGGTGTCCCTTTTATTTGGCTCTTATACATGGGGGAGGGGGGGGTAGTTTTCTTTTATAATCTTTGTAGCATAATCCTCTTCTCAGTTGCATGGCTGAGACTGTTTAAATAGGCTACTGCCTGCCAATACTGCACGCTTCTACTTAGTTGCATTTTAACGTTGTTATGTTACAGCAGAGGTGTCAATCCCGGGTTCAGAAAGTAAAAACCCTGCCACAAATTGGATCCAACCATCTCCGAATCACCTGATAATTGAACACTCAAGACCAGCTGCTTATTAGAGTCACCTGTATTGGAAGGAAACTGTGGCAGGGTTTTTACTTTCTGGACCAGGAATTGACACCTCTGTGTTACAGAGAATATAATTATTATATAATTGTTACCAGGTAAAAACGAAAAGCTAGTTAATGTAATGCAATTTGTTGGTCACTTGCGTCTGTCATAGTGTCACAATATTCAGTCAATGAGTGCATGGTATTTTGCGTGGTATCTGTGGGGATCAAGGTAAGCAGATCGTGGAAATAGTAGGCTATAGATATATTATAGATGTAAAATAGTCTACTGTATTAACTTACAGATGTAAAATATTTCGCTGCCTATATAAACTTAACGTGCCGGTAGTCTGTATTCATTTGGCGCAATGCAAGTGATGTTTAGAGGTGAATATTCATTATCGCCACCTACTGCACTGGGATGTAAACGCACCCCATTGAAATCGATGGCTTGGCAATAAGCGATGTTTTGATTGGCTCTCACCCTGTGACCCCACCCCCACGTGAAAACCGGCTCAAAATTCGTACATCTGTGAAAGAAGTTTCACAGCCGTGTGCTCGCTAGAGGTGCTTAACTCGAATCTTTGAGGCGTCCGGATTGATTGGATCATTCCAAGGAGGGTACCCGGATTAGACGGATCAATCGGATCACACGGATCACTTATTTAAAATAAATAAAAATAAATAAAAATAATGTATTTTTTAAAACGTTTCTGCCGTTAAGTAGCTATGCGCCTCGCCTTTGTTGTTCCATTTATCAATTCACGTTGATAAATCAAAGAGTAAGACAGTTTGATCAACAAAACTCACTTTATGAATGTAACAGTTCCTAAACTCATGCTGCGATCCGACCCACCTGGGTCTCCTCACTAAACATGCAACCACAACTCGAACAGCCTTTGGCAGCAGTGAAACGGCATGTTCCTGATTTTGCAATAAATAATGTGTGTGTGTTTGTATTTAAGACTAAAAGTCAAACATTTGGGAGCAGAAGTCTAGTTGAGCAGGGACAGTCAGGAGGCGAGCAGCAGATGACCACTCGCTTCCGCTGCCGAGTTGCCTTGCGACTCACACACTCCTGGCAAAAACGAAACTTAAGCGATTGATCCGATCCGTAGGGGATTCGCTGCTACCAACAACTCAGTCAGGATTCGTCTCACCGAGTCGCCGAGGGCGCCGCTGCTGAGTGACTCGGACGAGGGGAGTGACGGCAGCAGTGGCTTTAAAGACTGTAGCCTACGCTGTAACGCAGTGAGTGATCGAGTCACGTCTGTAGACTATACTTTCCCTAAGAGTAGCCTACAGACTGAGATGTTAAAGCGTTGGCAGAGCACTATTAACATTAAAATGTAGACCTCAACAGAGTCAGAAGCACACGCATAGGGAGCGGGGATCCGCGACTCAAACACTCAATTGGCCACAACATAGGCTGGACGGATCAAACAGGCTCGATGAATGACGAGGCGGGAGTTGGTTCAGTTTTACTCAGTGAGTGTTCGTGACTGAACAGCATACTAGGGAGATTAGAGAATGGCTGTTGTAGTCAACTAAAGAGGATATATTCCGGTTTCACAATTTCTCGCGCTGTAACTGCCATTTTGTTGACATATTAATGAAATGCCGTCTGACCCGCCTTTGGCGGATCAATGCACGACAGCCATCCGGTCTGTTCGGGTGAGGTCTTTACCCGGCTCTCCAACCGGATCCTCCGGGTTTTTTACCATCTCTAGTGCTCGCAGCTCCGAACAGGAAGAAGTTGGTAAAGCATGGCACAAGCCGTACGCACTTCTCTTGCCACAACTTCAAAACATTTCTACACATACATTTTAATATTTTACACATACGTTTTCCCCCACACACATGTGCAAAAAAAACCCACACAGTTACAAAACAAATGTACAGATGTGAAAATAACCCTGCAAGTACAAGGTGCAGCTTACACATTTGAAATGCGTTTTGTGGAGCTGTAAGACTTATGACCTTAAAATAGTTCCATATGCTCACGACTGCTCTGTACTTCTTTGACTGAGTGATTGATGCAACGACAACGAACTATTGAACACTCCCACCAGCAGGGAAGGGAAGCAAGGCTGAGAGAACGTAGGTCGGTCAGGAATGCTACTGTCACTGTCGTCATTACGTAACAGGTGATGATTCCGCAGTAGGAGTTAGATCTTTGAGTGGCATGTGGCATGTGCCAGTGACATGCGGAAGTGGTATCATTGACATGCTATTATAAAACACATTTTTCCACTAACAGGTTAGGTTTAGGAATGAGTTTTGGTTTAGGCACAGTTCGGCATGTTTATAGGTTGGTGTACACACATTTTTCACTGACAGGTTAGGTTTAGGAATGAGTTTGGTTTAGGCACAGTTCGACATCGACATACGGAAGTGGCATCACTGGCATGCAACTATAAAACACATTTTTCCACCGACAGGTTAGGTTTAGGAATTAGTTTAGGTTTAGGCACAGTTCGGTTGGTTTACACACATTTTTTCACTGACAGGTTAGGTTTAGGAATAAGTTTAGGGTTAGGCACAGTTTGACGTCGTAGTAGCCACTGTAACCATAGTAACCAACGTGACATGCCAACCGTGACGGCGCTTGGCTTGACATGCCCGTTAACTGTTGTAATTACAGACCTAGAATACATAAATAATTTAAAATAATACTTTTTTATTAATAAATATTATTACACTTATTGATAATAATTAGTATAAGTCTGTGGTTAATATAAAATCAATGGACATGTCACTGCGGCACTTCCGCATGTCACTGACACATGCCACATGCCACTCAAAGATCTAACCCCCTCTCTGATTCCGGCGAAAAACCAAAAATCACAACATACAAGCCGCGGCATAACAATAAATGAATAAATAAATCAGTTAATATAATAATTAAATAAATAAAAGGGACCAAAGACGCAATTTCGCAAGAATTGTAATCCTGTTAAGTAATCCCCATTCCCACTGAATGTAACTGTAATCTGTATACATATTTTTTTGCTTGTAATGTAACGGATTACATTGATTTTGTATTCTTTTACCGTAACGCCGTTACATGTAATCCGTTACTCCCCAACCCTGCTTACTACTATGTTGTGTGGATGGTGAGGTAGTAAATAATTGCTCCTTAGTGGATCAACAAAGTCTTCTCATCTCAACTACTTTACAGACACCAGCCTACAGCTTCATAGCAAGGTCTGCCTTCTGACCCCTTCTCTCCATGTTGTGTTTGTCTGCTGTCTCCACTGCACAGCCCCTTATGGAAGCAAGCTGCCTGGGTGCTGTATGCATTTATTTAGAGAGGGTTTATTACGTTCTTCTCTATATAGACAACACTGGCTTTATATAGATTTGACCACAGACACAGACCCCCCCCCCCACACACACACACACACACACACACACACACACTGTACAACCCCAAATAAAGCAAAAGTTGCAATACCCCCGAGGGGAGATTTTAGCTTACTGCAGTCATTTAGGCTGGTCTGGTAGGCAGCACAGCACACTGTACCAAATCTCATGGAGGTGGACAACACCACTCTTTAAATACACAGTTACAGCACTGCCAAACAGCTGAAGTTGCCCGACTTCAATTTGCCTTCTTGAAATCCCTAATGACATCAGCTGGGGAGGGGAGGGGAGGGGTACATCTATTTGCCTCATCCTGACATTGCAGAATTAGAACAACCCTCCGGCCTCTGCACAAATGCCACGATATTTTTTTTCTGTTATTATGGTTTAACACCGTTGCATTACAATTCAACGGTGCGACAAAAAGAAGTAGTGTTGTGATGGAGGGCAACATTTGCTTCATGTGACCTCGTTTCGCACTTCAGCTTTGGACTAGAGCACAAAGCAGAGGAACATTTGTCAACGAGACAAGGGAGGCTTCATCTCATGAACACACTAAGTGCGCAGCAGCGAAATATACAGTGCAAATTAACAGTGTCCGGCGGGAGCACACACAAAAGTGCGCAGCTGCATCGCTTGCTCTTAGTAAATTACGCGCAAGATTATCCAAACACTCAACACAAAATCACGCACCGATTCTGCACTGACCGCAGCGCAGCAGCAGCAGTATCTGGTGGTGTATATTTGTGGAGATTATGTGTGCCAACTGAAAAGACTGTGTAGGCACCTCGGCTTCTCTAATCTGCCTACAACACTGCATGCAATCGAAATGGGTATCAACATATCATGTAGCATTATCGTGTCACCTCTGCCCCTAATCTCTTGACTGGCAGTCAGCGGGGCACGATTTTCTCCTCCGCAGAGTGTGACCTAGTCAGACGTGCATCCCAACATCCTCGCCTCAACAGGGAATCGACTCCCTGCCAGAACTACATCGAATTAGCAACACAAATAGACTTCCAGTGCTCCACTGTGATGTGCAATTTGGCCATGCGAGGCACTTCCACCAACATTCGTTTAAACAACACATTTGACAACAACAGCAGTAAACAGGCAGTGTGTCAAAAATAATACTGCCAAATGTCATTTATAGCGCATCACTGCGCGCGGACCACAAAGTGGGCTATATTTGCATTTGTCCGATAATAAACTGGATGTTTACTAAACTGAGATTAATCAAGCATTGCTTTGCCAGAAAAGCCACATTAACACCAATATCTATGATGCATACTGATGGGTGGTGGGCTTATTTGCTGTTTTTTTTATTAGATGCACTGTGCGAAAGAATCAGAATATGCCCTATTTTTTAAAGTGCACCCTCGCCACCGACGTGGGAAAGAAGATGCCATGCAAAACCAATTCACATGACATGTTTTAAAAAGGTCCTGATGTTGCAGACTTCATCTTCAGCCAGCGCGCTAGGTCGCTACACGGAGAACTGTCTAGCTCTTGACATGACCAGCTGACATTTTAATGAACCGGATAATAGGGGACACCTGACAACGGCCAACACACAAAAGACGCGGATAAAAATGTCCACCGACGCGCATATTCACATCTGGTTTTCCGATTTAAAAAGCAGTGGTTTTAAGCAATAGTGTTCGCCCTTCTCAGTCAAATAATCTGAAATCAAACAAAGGAGCTGCTAGTCCGCTAGCCCCCTCCAATTATCAGAGAACCAACAACGGCAACGTTAGCCAGGGGTAGCTGCTAACGTTACTGAACCTGAAGAGAAGGCAGTACCTGTTGTGAGACAAAGTGTAATATTAGAAAATAGAAAATGGAGCCAGACTTACCATATAAAGCGTAAAGGGGAAACATAGCAGGAAGAGCCATATATACAGATGTAAGGCATTGACAAATGTGTTTTGATGGGGGTCGTAATACCACCCACCAGTGATTGAAGCCCAGACTCCCTGCCTCAATATTTGTAGTGTTTGAGACCCCATATTTATCCTCCTCTAGTCCTCGACAAAGCCCTCACGATGAATGACAGGTTAAATCCACGCGGTCCAGAAACATGACAAACAGCGTTTTGTTTTCAGCCACTGGCCTGAAAAGCCCCGCTGCAGCCATCTTCTCCGTTACCCGTTAGCTAGGAAAGTCTATTAGGTCCTCCCAGAAGAGGCATTCTATCCCACCACGCCCTGCGCGGAGCTTCCCAACTACAGCGCGAGAAGCCCATACAGGGGAAAGAAGGTGAGCTTCATTGTAGTTTTTCAAACACAATAATATGGCGCCATCGTGTGGGAATAAAATAATAATAAAAAGAATACCTTAAAATGAAAACATCTGTAACGCATCAGGAAAATAAAATACGCAGTAGAATATGTTCCTCCTTTCCTTGATATCTGTATCTATATCTTGATATCTATATCTAATTGTCTATAGACAATTGTCTTGAACCCATTTAACCGATTTGCTCAGAGTGTTTAGTCTATGTTTTTTGTTGTCGTTTCCCGTGCTTTGTACATTTTCATTAAATGTGTGCTTGAAATATGCACATGTATACTTAATTTCGATTCATTTTCTGTGGTTCTTTTCATATTGTCAGCATAACACCCCTGCCAAATTTATTTTATTTTTATTTTTAAAACATGTATGAATGATACCATGTGTCACGTTTAATTTTGCCTTTCTAGTATCTTTGCATTCAATTCTTCTAATATGATCATTGGTGGTCATGTTACAGAGATGCCTTGTGATGATAGTATTGGGATGATTCTGCTGTTTTCGTTTGCTGCATTGTGCAATATTACGGCCGTAATTGCTCGTCAGGACTCTTTGGCCCCGTTCTGGTTAATATTTAGGTTGTCATGGTGCATTAAAAGAAGGTTTGCATCTTTTCAATGTTGCCTAGTGTAGCTCACTCTCCAGCAGATGGCGACATAATCAATCAAAACAAGGAGCCTGCGATTGTGTGTTGTGATTTGTTGTCCATCTGTTGCGCGTTCCTCAGGCTGTGCTCACTCTACTGTCAAGTGACTCCATCAGTCATTTGATTTTTAAGCACCTATACTGGTAATTAAACAAGCCATGATTAAAAAGCTGATGCACCCTGATACTTGACAGTTTTTTTAACAGGACTGTTTGGTGTCACCTCTCAGCTAGGGAATTCCTTTTGTTTTGTTAAAAATCCCACAAATTAGTTCTTTTTAAAAAGGTGTTTCTAGGTTTGCCCCAGTAGGACCGTGGAGTGGTGGGGCAAAATAACGGTCCATGGTTAAAGGTGTTATTTTCTCTGTTGAACATGATCAAATAGAATTTTAACCATTGAAAGTGCATTTCCCACTATCTACCTGACAGTATCCAAAATATTAAGTAGCAAAAAAGATTGATTTAATATCACAATATCAAAGGATGTACATGTTTTTGCAGTTTCAAAAAAAAAAAGAATTATCATGAATTTTCTGAACAATTAATGCATCATGCATTCCATTGAAAATGTATTACAAAATGCATTTCAAAAATCATACTCTCAAATTACTTCAAAAATGTGAGAAATGAACTACACTTTCCTTAACCTTTGACTGGATCAGTCTGGAAGTGTAAACCATGATGAAACATGTTGTTTTGACCAAAGAAAAGACAAACTTTGTCAACGTTGTCCATATAAATATTCCACAGCCACACCTACTGACTTTCAGTTTCTCTCAAGCTAAAAAAAAAAAGTCAAAATGATCAAGAGTCCATTTGTGTGTGTGTGTGTGTGTGTGTGTGTGTGTGTGTGTGTGTGTGTGTGTGTGTGTGTGTGTGTGTGTGTGTGTGTGTCACTGCAGCCTGGCTCTTTTCTCTGGTGGGGGTTTGCTTGGAGGTGCGGGCGCTGGTGTCTTGCCCGCTGGAGTCTCCCTCTCCTCCTGCTTCACAGTTTCCACAGGCAAATCAGCCTCCTTCTTAACCTCCACTAGAAAACAAAAGGAAACCAGACACACAGAGATACTGTTAATTATATAAAATCCTTTCTAATGCCCATTTTAGAAGGTCATGATAGAACCAACAATGATGGTATTTTCATTACAGAGTTTGATGACTTCCTGTGGTTTTTCATTATGCAATATTAAAAGGATTTATTTCGACAGGATTAAACAGAAGCTCCATACAAGTCAAAATGTCACATCTCACCTGGTACGGGCTTTTCTCCAGGCTTGGGCTGCAAACACCAGAGACAGAGAAAATGATTATGATTCTAAATGGAAACCTATTAATCTAATGCATAGTCTGATGCATGGTCATAATTGTATGCCGCCTACCACACAGTCAATGACTTACATTTAATACACCAGGGTTACACAAAGACCAGAAAAGTAGAGCCCGTAATTGTAGACACATAGGGTTGGTAATCTGCTAAAAATTTGGCACTGTTTTCAAATCTGGTCATACAGCCCAGCTCTAATGGAAACATACACCATTCACAAATACACTGTGTGCAGAATTATTAGGCAAACGTGTTTTTTGACCATTTTATGCATTTTATGCATATTTTCCAACAGCAATCTATATGAACATGAAAACCCATTTGATTTAAGCATTCCAGGTCATGTATATTTGTATAATAAGATGGGGGTGTGGTCGAAGGTGCCCAACACCTTATATCAGGTGTGCATAATTATTAGGCAACTTTGTTTTCTTCTGGGAAAATGGGCCACAAAATAGATCTAACAAACTCTGAAATGTCTACAAACAATTTTTAAGTGTTCTAGAGGGATGTGGCTGTCTTGAAATTTGCAAGATGTTGGTCACGTTCGCACAGAACTATCAGATGCACTGTTACAAAGTCATCAGTTTCTTAAGAAATGTCACTGCCAAACATTGAGAAGAATTTAACACGAAACTACAAAAAATATATTACCCTGCAGTCTTATCATATTCCAGAACAGAAACAAACACAGAGTGTCCAGAAAAACAGGGTATTGAGCGCTCAGACACATGGCCAAGGTAAGAAGGGATGACACCAGACAACCATTCAACAACTTAATTAAGTCAAAACGGGGGCAAAAATACCTGGGGTCAAAATTTTCAAAGGTTTTATGGACTTGGGAAAGTGACTCTTGACAGACAGGGTGGATGAACCCATGGCTGGATCTTTTAGAGGGAGAAAATTGCATCTTTTATGAAGACAATGGTATTTATGCAGTAATCTGCTGGTATTTGAGTGGAACTCAGCAACTGATCTGAGTGTGCACATTACTGATCTAGCCATAGGCTCATCGACCTGGTCCATTAACAGTCACTTTCACTAGTTCATAAAACCATTGAAAAAACTGTCTAAAGAGATTTCTTGACCCAGTCTTGACTTAAGTTACTTGCTGAGTGGTCTTCAGGTTTCAGCCTGTTTTACCTTGTCCATGTCTCTGAGTGCTGAATATAATGTTCTTGCTGACAGTCGATGTAGGTTTCAGTTCTGGAATATACCAGCACTGCATGGTAATAGTTTTGTCGTAGTTTCATCTTCAATTCTTCTCAATCTGGCAGTTACTTTGTGAGCACATGTCATGCGACACTGATGGCTTGTAACGGTGCATTAGATGGATGTGACCAATATTTCAGGACAGCCACAACCCTCTACAAGACTTCAAAATTGTTTATAGTCTTTACAGAGTTTGTAAGATCTCTTTTGTGGCTCATTTTCCCAGAGGAAAACGAAGTTGCCTAATAATTATGCACACTAATTTTGCCCTGATATAGGGTATTGGGCTCCTTCGATCACACTGTCTCTTACTATACCAATATGCATGACCTGGAATGCTTAAATCCAATAGGTGTTCATGTCCATAAAGGGTGGTGGCGGACATGCATAAAATGGATGATATTGTCAAAAAACTTGTTTGCCTAATAATTCTGCACACAGTGTAGTTAGGGATTTTTGCCTTTCAGGTGAACTTAAAAAATAGCAACCTCATCTTTGAGCACAGAGTCACAGTAGCTGTTTGTTTACCATTTATACTTTTTAACTTTCTAATTTTAACTTACTAATTAACTTTCTGAACTTTTTGTGAACCTGCATTAATGTAATAAGGTTCTGTGCAAAATGGGGAAAAACAGGTCACAACTGCTCTGTTCAGACCTGGTAATACGTTGGTGGGAATTTTTTCTGAAGGTCTAGCAGTAGCGCATCCACTCGCTGCCGCTGGAAAAACGAACTTGGTTCCTCCTTTTTCTTTGTCTTTGGTTTTGTTTTCTCTGAAAATTATTTTTTTTAAACAAGACAGGAACCATAGTTAGGACAGTTATCAACCACATAAATACACACAAGCATGTATACGTACAAGCATAGTGTACCAATTTCTCACCTCTTTCCTCTTGATCTTTGAAGTGCCACCAGTAGCCTTTTGAAGGGTGGTAGCGGCAATAGGACATGGCTTCATCAAATGAAGACTGGATACCATGAACAGCAGAAAGCTAAGAAGTAAATAGCACAGTAACGCTGTCAAACGGCATGCCTCAAAATAAATAATTCGATGCATAGAACTATACTTTAAAAACGGCATTTAGGGGCTATGGCTCATTGGGCTAAGGCAGTTCAAGAAGGTAGGTCTGTACACTTCGGAATAAGTTCCAAAAAACAAAGTATATTTAATAATCAGATCACAAAGATCCTGAGTGATCGAAACATTACTGTTTTAATTTAATAAATAAACAGGTCAAGTCTAACCTGAGCTCAATTTTTAATCCTTCCGCAGATATCTCCTTCACCCATCACACGCTCTCATTGTCCAATCAATAAAAGCATGAAAATCCCAAAAAAATCTTGAAAACAGCTCTACATTAGTTATCCATATACATTTTATTCATTTCAGAATTGTCTCTTGATTAAACCAAGAAATAAAATAACCCAGTCTTCCTTACCACTCTGGAGCTGATGACGGATCCCAAGTCCGGTGCTTGGTAGACCACTCCAGCTATGATGTAGTAATCTGCCAGTGGAATAACTACACGGTACAAGAACACCAGTTAGTGCATGTACCATTGCGGCATTTAAGCTTAGTTTTGCACTCTGGAAATAAAAGGCTTTTGTTATAATTACTTTAGAGCAGGGCTGTATTCGAGTCTGGGCTCAAGACTTTTTTTCTATGGCAGGGGTTCCCAATGCTTTCAAACTTGGGGCCCACTTGAAATGTTCAGACATATTCTGGGCACACCTGTCCCAATAAACATTACAACTCAAATGCAACAGCAATACAGCAACAAGTTTTATTTAAATTTCCAGAAAATGATTTCCAGATTCCACTATTTGAGAATCACTGCTCTATGGACTTGTGCTTGTCTTGGGCTCACTACATTACATTACATTGCACTTAGCTGACGCTTTCATTTTATTCAAAGCGACTTACAACTATTATTTTTCAGGGTATTGGTTACAGTCCTTGGAGCAATGTGGGGTTAGGTGCCTTGCTCAATGGCACTTCAGCCATGGAAGGAGATGTAGGGAGAGGTCAGGGGGGATTCGAACCAGCAACCCCTAGATTAAAAGACCAACTCTCTAACCACTAGGCCACGGCTGCCCCGTGGCAACTAATAGTTGGACTCGGACTTGTTGTGACTCAGACACTGGTCTTGCCGAATTAGGCTTTTGGACTCGTCTGAGTTGATCTTAATTTTGTTTAATACACTGTCCATCATCACACATTCTAAAGTGGAGCCTGAAATCCAATAACATACAAGTCTGTCTTCACCTGCATGGTATACAAGAGACCTTCAAACATTCCAATTATTGACATCATCCTTGACCGACATGTGACTCAGACTTCACTTGGACTCTAATCTTTTTGGAATCGGACTTGGGTCATTTCACGTGAAATCAGACACTTTGGGACCCGACCGACCCGGATTTCAATCATACTTGGTGTGCCTTTTTAGTGGCAAGGTAGCACCCCAGAACTGCATTGGTTTGAATCTGACACTAATATTAAGGGAGAAACAGACTAGGAAAGGTTCACATGTGAGGGTAGGACACTATACATTCAGCCTTGAATATATCAGTCAGTGTTAGTCACAAAAAGATGCCTGTGGTGTTATTTGAAAGCTCTTTTCTGGCTCTACATATTACACAATCAGCTTGGAATACAACAACTCTCAGAATATGAATTATGATAAATTGAAAAATTAAAAATTGAATATCTAAAAAAAACTATATTTTAAAATGGCCAGTTCCTTGTCCAAACGTAGCCGGCAATGTCATTAGCAACACCTCAAATGCTGGTGTTCTGTTCTTTATTCATTTCAGAGAGAATTTGACTCACAAATATGGCATCATACAGACCACTTACTAATAATATGGTAATACCATAGTAGCATCACATGACAAAACAAAAACAAAACAAAAATGGTCAGTTTCCATGGTCCCAGGTTTCAGAAATTAAGGCAGATGTCCATTTATACAAACCAAATGATGATATGTGAATGTTTGAACATTCCTTCTCTGTGTACCTGTGTCATCTTCCCTTTACCGTACTTTAAATAGATAATCAATGGCTACACTCTCATTTTGTACTCTACCAGTGCATTTGAAGCAGCAGCTGTGTCTTTTGTAGATAATGTATAAGTACGTCCCGTTGCAGTTACAGGTTCCACTACCAGAAGCACATCCTGATGATCCATGACAAGTCTATCTGGTCTGAAGGGAAAAGTGAAGGATGGAGATGGTCCATGAGGATGCAGGTAGTTCAGTTTCACCTCTCCAGTGATCGGCATACATTCCTCAACACATGCTAGCCACCAGTTGCCATCATATACAGCTACAACATACCCTTTGATGCTTGAAAATGTAACACATTCCTTTACTGAGCTCACTCTTTCAACTCTGCCTTCTCTGAATGCTGAAAATGGCCTAACTTCCACTGTGTCCATT
>NC_085875.1:48074605-48107105 GCF_034702125.1 Engraulis encrasicolus | reverse complement strand
CATCACATCCAAGACGGCACAGAGAGAACAATCGCCTATACAATCTACACCATGCATACAGTGTAAGTCTCCACACCCCTGTTCAAATCCCAGGTTTTTGTGACAGACAGAGAAATTATTTCCCAACTTTTATACTTTAATGTAGCCTAAAGTAGGCTATTAACTTGCATAATGCAATTGAAAAACAAACTCAATACCAAAGGGACAAAATACAAAATATTTTTGGAAAAATGGTTTGCACACTCGTTTGGATTTTGTTCTTCCTTAAGTTATTTTTTCTTCTTTTTATTTATTCATTCAATGGCAAGCATGATGACGTTTCGACCTCTCGGTCTTCCTCAGATTCCTCAGATTGTGCGAACCTTTTTTCCAAAAATACGTAATCTTTTTCTTCAGCACCTGGGATTGTGCACAAGTAACTCTCTACAAAATACAAAATAAACATGGTTGCATGTGTGCTCAACGAACATGGTTGCATATGCGCACCCATAGAAAAATACTCTGTTGCAGAACCTTTGGCTTTAATTACAGCACTAGTCTTTTTTATGTAGGAGTCTATCAGTTTGACAATGTTAGCTCAATCCTTTGCAGAGGTGCTTTAAATCTGACTGATTTAGAGGGCACAGTCCTCTTCAGACCACCCACAGTCCGGTTTTGGGTCTGGAGTGGGTCATTATTCCAAACTCTCAATGTCATTCTGGTGTCAGCCAGTTTATTGTTGATTTCAATGTGTGTCTAGAGTCATTGTCGTACTGAAGGATGAAGTTCAACTTTCTAAAAGGAAGGCATAGGTTTTGGGTCGACACTGACTGGTACTGTATGTGTTCAGAATTCCCTCCTCCCTATAAGGCCCGAGTGAAGAAAAACAGCCCTGAAGCATGATGCTACCACTTCCATGCTTCACTCAAGGTATGGTATTATTCGGGTGATGTGCAGTGGTGTTTTTGCTCCAAATAAAACATAGCTTTTGAAATTATGTACAGTGCCCTCCATAATTATTGGCACCCCTGGTTGAGATGTGTTAAAAGCCTTAAAATAAATTCAGTGTTTATTGCAGAAGAATACTGTCACACTGAAAATTGTAGGAAAATGTAGCCTTCAACTCAAATGAATTGTAAGGAAATAAAAAAAATCCCTGACTAAAAAACAATTATTTTTCATTAAATCACCTGTTCCACAATTATTGGCACCCTTAACAATTCCCAGGAAATAAATATAATTGAAGCATTTCTGTCATTTCTACAGTAGTTTACAAAGTTTACCAGAGTATGTAGGAACATTTAATTAGTAATTCATCACTTCCTGTTTCCCTGGGGTATAAATATGACCTGACACCGAGGCCATTTCTCTTATCCACTCTTAAACATGGGAAAGACAAAGGAACACAGCATACAAGTGAGGCAGATGTGCGTCGACCTTCACAGGTCAGGCAGAGGCTACAAGAAGATTGCCACTCAACTGCAGCTGCCCATATCCACTGTGAGAGGAATAATTAAGAAGTTCAAAACAACTGGAACAGTGGTAAACAAGCCTGGACGAGGACCCAAGTTTATTTTGCCACCACGCACAGTGAGGAGGATGGTAAGAGAAATCAAAAGATCTCCAAAGCTCACTGTTACAGAATTACACCAAATGGTAGCATCCTGGGGTCACAAAGTCTCCAAATCAACCATCAGGCGCTGTCTACACGCCAACAAGCTGTTTGGGAGGCATGCACGGAGAAAACCTTTCCTCACTCACAATCATAAACGCAAGCGTCTGGAGTTCGCCAAGCGGTATTGGGGCTTCAACTGGGACCGTGTGCTTTGGTCAGATGAGACCAAGATTGAGCTTTTTGGCAACAAACACTCTAAGTGGGTCTGGCGTACCACGAAAGATGCGCATGCTGAAAAGCACCTCATACCCACTGTGAAGTATGGGGGTGGGTCAGTGATGCTGTGGGGCTGTTTCGCTTCCAAAGGCCCTGGGAACCTTGTTAAGGTGCATGGCATCATGAATGCTTTGAAATACCAGGACATTTTAAATCAAAATCTGTTGCCCTCTGCCCGAAAGCTGAAGCTGGGTCGTCACTGGGTCTTTCAGCAAGACAATGACCCTAAACATATGGCCAAATCTACACAGAAATGGTTCACCAGACACAAAATCAAGCTCCTCCCATGGCCATCTCAGTCCCCTGACCTCAACCCCATTGAGAACCTGTGGGGTGAGCTGAAGAGGAGAGTACAGAGGAGAGGACCCAGGTCTCTGGATGATTTAGAGAGATTCTGCAAAGAGGAATGGCTGAAGATCCCTCTTTCTGTCTTTTCCCATCTTGTGAAACATTATAGGAGAAGATTAGGTGCTGTTTTGTTGGCAAAAGGGGGTTGTACAAAATATTAACACCAGGGGTGCTAATAATTGTGACACACATCATTTGATGTCAAATAATTATTTCTTTATGTGGGATTTTTTCCCCACTGAATAAATGCACTTGTATTGAAGGTTGGATTTTTCTCTTTTTTTCCATTAAGGTCCCATATTATTTAGAAAAAAAAAAAAAATATTTGGAAGCTAAAAAACACATCTCAACCAGGGGTGCCAATAATTATGGAGGGCACTGTACAAAAACTTCAACCTTGGTTTAATCAGACCATTTCACATTATCCCATATCATATGCATTTGGGAGATTTCAGATGTGTTTTTAGAAATTTAGTTTCACCAAGGTTGAACATTTTGGATATAAAGATTCCCTTTTTTCTGTCCTGAGGGAAAATTGTCTTGGATATACACACAACACATGGTGCCAAAAAAATAATTTCAAGTTGGGTGCAAAAGCAACACTTGCCAACCCAAATAACACCATTCCTAAAGTGAAGAATGGTGGTGTCAGCATCATACTTGGGGCTGTTTTAATTCAGCTAGAACAAGGGCCTTAGTCAGGAAGGAGGAAATTATGAATAGTTCTAAACACCAGTCACACCAGGCATAAAACCTTCAGCTCGTGTTAGAACGTTGAAGATGAAGAGGAATGTCAGCTCTCTCATAATGACACTTACTCCTAATGATGGCACTGCCATCCTAGGTCTGCTCAGCAACAATACTCCATCACATTCTATCAACTATCCACAACTCGCTTCATTTAGTGGTGCTCAGATAACTTTCTGGAACTAAATGTGGCAAAAACAAAGGAAATGTAATTTCATAACGCACACCCCTCCCGGTCTGGCCCCCACCTGCATCCACAAACTAAGGGTGGAACAGGTCAGCGGCTTCAAATAGGCCTACCCGGGACTCACTTTAGACAGTAATCTCACTTTTGATCAACATATCACCAGCATCCACAAAAGGTCCAAGGTCTCAATAGAGGCTTTATGTTATCTGAAAACCTTCGCCTCCTGTCCCTTCCGAAGGGCTACTCCAGCATCATCCACCCTGCTACAAAATGCTCTCCACCACCAGCAACCTCCAAAATCATTCACCACCTTTTGTCGTGTCAAGGTGTGAATAATAGTAATAAAATCAGATTTAAAAAATTGATATGATGTTGAATGAGAAAAATATTTAAGCTGAATCCACTGCTATCCTGTTGGGTGGCCTCAATAGTTAGCCAATACCAAGGGTATCAAACTCAGAGGCCAAGGGACAAAAATCAAAATCTGGAACAAAGTTGCGGGCCAAACTCAATATTTATTTTAGAAAGAGCAGACTTAAGTTTTGCGTACACGCACATAATACTCATTTTAAGTTCACAACCAAATTTCCATCATAGTTCAAATGTGCCTGCACATAATCTGTTTCTGTCTGTTTGAGGAAAGGAAACGCCGCCGCGTGTAACGTAGCCAGATGACGTAAGTCAGGTTACATATTCTGTTGCATATGAGTGTGAGCTGTTTCACTGGCCTGGGCCCACTCATATTCCTGTGACACATCAAATTTCATTTTCAAATCTTATAAGCTATATACGTATTGAAAGTGTATGTGGACCAACTGTAATACACATTTGAAATGATCTAGCGGACCTAATAAAATGGCTCTGAAGGCCAGATTTGCCCCCGGGCCTGAGTTTGACATCTCTGCTTTAGACAATGAACTCACTCTCAACACATCACCAACATTCACAAAAGGTCTGAAAAGAGGCTTTATGTCATCCGAAAATATGCACACGCACATCCGTCTAAAAAGATTGGTTGCAGGACTAGCAAAATCACATGAAAACTGAAAGTAAAGTCTGAACTGAAAGTAAAGTAAAGTGATGCCCTTCATCAGGCCCGAAACGTCACATTAAAATAAGAGAAACGGGAGCTTGGTGTCGCAGACTATACTTTCAGCTTTCATGTCCTTCTGTACTCAGCATCATCCAGCCCATTCTACACTTCTCACCCTACTCCAACATGCTCTCCACCAGCCACAGAAAATAACTCACAAAAATCACACACACAGCCTCCAAAATCATTCACCACCCCACACACAGCCTAACTGACCTCAACCTGTCACACACCTCGCACATTCAATAACCAGAGATCACACTCATCCCATCCACACACGTCACACTGTTTCCAATAAGACCGCATGTACAGGACACTCAGATGGCGATAGGCACACTTCAACAAAGGCTTTTTTCCCCATCTGCTATCACTGCACTTAACAACTTCCTGCATTGAACCCACCTGGAAGTGTATACTGTGTAGAGTGTCTGTCATTTTTGGTGTGTCTGTGTTGTCTGACATTTTCTGAGTGTGCATGTATCTGTTATTCAGTGATGTTGATGTCCTCATGTCTGTCTAGAATGTGTTGTGCTTAGGGCGTCTGACAATGTCTGACTGTGCGTACTGTTACAGTCTGTAGGGACTACATGTATTTGTTTAGCATCTGAATGGGGTTGTTGTCTTCATGTCTATCTTGTAAGCTGTATAGGCAGGGGTGCACATAACTTTTTTAGGCCGTTACTCATATGCGCACCAGCAAATATGTTTTGGTACGCACCTCATCCGCGGTAAAAAAAAAAAAAAAAGTCTTCTGTCTGCAGTGTCGAAGGATAAAACATTATCACCACGAACGTTGACACATGTTGTTTGTTTGAAGGCTAATGCAACTGGTGCAAGGTAGCCTAATCAAATTTGTTGTTAGTTTGGTATTCTGTAAATCTTAATTAGCCTACAAATGGTCAACAGGTCATCTTCAAGTTAAGTGATTATTGTCTGGATTCCATCTGTTTTTGCCGATTTCGCCGTCATGCCTGCTAACTGATGCACAGAGAGGGAATAAACTTGTATGCGGTGTCCGTTTTGAATATGGTGGGAGGAAGCTGACGGAATTAAGAAGTGGAGCTGGCCGGGAACTGCGTGCATTTAATAAGCCACGCGCATGGATCCATGCTTTCAGTTTTTAACTTCTATGCATCGGAGTTGCCAATGAGAATGATGGGGGTGCGCGTCCATTCTGTGAGTTAACTGACGGCACAATTCCATAATGATGGAGGGAGGAGGAGAGAGCCAGGAGCTCAACTCGCGCTGACTGTCGTTAGATTTACAGTTGATATGCGAGTGACATGTCTATTTTTAGGCATTCAGGAGAAAACGGGACACATCGCGTCCCTTACCTGTTCAACACGGAACGCATGCTTTCACTACCACATACGGAACGATTTCGCATTTCAAGGGACTGGCACCACATTTCTGTCCGCTCATCATTAGCCTAAAGCCACGGCACTTGGAGTCACTTCTCGGAAAGTTTTGTTTTTTTAAATCTCTGACTCTTTTTTCTTTGCTGTTGACGAAACTTCAAAGAAACTGATTAGGCTACTGTTGTCTGTTTCTTTTTGGACATGTTTGACCATTCACCAACATCAACAGTCTGGTGGTGAGATAGTCAGTACGCAAGTGCGCTGTAGTGACCGAGGTGGCAGTGCGCATTGCTAATTTTTGGTGCGCATGCGCACCTGCGTACCAGTTATGTGCACCCCTGTGTATAGCCTATGTCTTCATGCCGGCTATTACAAGTTGAAAATGAATTTCCCGTTGGGGGAATTAAAGCCCCTCTATCTATCTAAGTACACACCCGAGTCTACAAAAGAATGGCTTCACCAGAATAAGGCTGAGAATTTCTAATGGCCAAACCAGAGGTCATACCTGACTCCTAGAACATCTGTTTAGGGATGTGCATATTTATGCAATCACGCAAAACCTGGCATTTGAACAGGGATGCATAGAAGTTAAAAATTACATGGAAAATAATGTTTTTAAAAGAGTAATTCCTGTTTTATGGTTCAGCTGTAACCCCCGTGTTTATTACAGGTGTGCCAAAATGAGATTGGAAGGAAGACAGATGGTCATACCACTGTGTAAGAATCAATTAAGCAAGTGGTATACATATGTCTTTCAAGGTGTGAATAGCATGTGATTTAAATAATTCTGATTAAAAATTGACATCATGCTGCTGCATGAGAAAAATATTCAAACTGAGTCCACTTCAATCCTGTTAAGGCCTCAATAGCCAACACAGTAAGCACTCACTGTGAAGTTGCCGGAACAAGCAATACGCACCATATAACATCTTTAAAGGTAAACACGTCTTTAAAGGTAGATGTAATTTTATTAGTTTCTTTTCAAAATGTATGCTGCCTAATCACATAATTGGATCTTTTCATGAAAGTTTAGTAGCCTACCAAAGTAATATGTACTGGCCAAAGTATAGTTGGCCTAAGTTTTGCAGCCAAAGATGGTCATTCAAAAGCAAACATTCAGAAGCCATAGGAAATTTATTGTTATGGGAAATACACTTGAAAATATATTGTGAATGGACAGCATGAATAGGCTAATGTAAATTAACTAGAGATGCACCGGATCCTGATTTTTAGGATCCTGCCGGGTACCGGATCCACTGCTTAAGATCCTGCCAGACCCGGATTCTGTGAAAACCCTATTATCCTGCCGGAACCGGAACCGGAACCGGATCCGGTGCATCTAAAATTAACAGCTGAAATATTACATACTCTACATTCACACACAAGTGTACAACCCCCCCCCCACACACACACACACACAGACTCACACGCACATACGTACATAGAATCATATACGTCGGTCTCTCTCTCTTTCTCAATCTCTCATGCCAACGCATGCACGCACACACACACACACACACACACACACACACACACACACACACACACACACACACACACACACACACACACACACACACACACACACACATATGCAGGCATAGTCTAATTTCAGCCTGAGGTTACAGGCCATGGTGATTATCCAGCATGGGCTCACACCCATGGGCAAAAGCTGGGCTTGGGATTTAAAAAAAAAAAAAGTCTTCTCTTGTGGGCCAGCTCTCTCTCTCTCTCTCTCTCTCTCTCTCTCTCTCTCTCTCATACTCTCTCTCTCTCTCACACACACACACACACACACACACACACACACACACACACACACACACACACACACACACACACACACACACAGAATTATCTTTGGAATTCTCTTGGAGTCCTCATGCAAGATATTAGATTTGTGGAGTAAGGTTAAAAACAACACCAAAAATATTGCATCTGTGAGTGAGCTTTTCATGGCTTTGTGAAAGAGCACCTTGTCCTCAAACAGTCTTTCTTTTCAAGGACAAAAAAAAAACAATTTTGCTGCATAGTTGTATATTGTAACCGAGAAGTGACCTTTTACACAAAACATGAAAAATCATTCCAGAAGTGTCTGAATCACAGCCAATATGAAAGGAAGTTCTTCAATAGGTTTGACAAATCTTGGCTATGCCTTGGTAGGTCTTGGTGTACAGTCCAATTTGGATATCGCATTTGCTTGCATGACTGTCATGTCCTGTGAGTAGTCCCCCTGGCAATAAGAAGAAAACATCTGGCCAGTGTGAGCGCGCGCCCGCGCGTGCGTCCGCGTATATGACGATGCTGAGACACACCCTATCACCACAAACAGCTGTATTACTGTTTGTGTGCCAAGACTACTTGGGAAACATCCTTAGACTCAACCTCACATGTTTTATTCTGTTTATTTCAGAATAACATCTAGAGAAAATGGATAAAATGACACCATAGGCCTACAAAGTTCATAAAACTTGAACTGTGGCCTGTGTTAACACTGTTTTAATGAGAAATGTATTTGAAAGAAATCATGGGCCTATTATCATTATTAGCCTATTATTAGTAGTAGTTTTATAATTAGTATTTATTATTATTATTAATAATAATAATATTAGTAGTAGTATTAGTATTATTATTTCCAATCCATTTAAGATTTTTTTGGTCGTGATATGGTCTTAGCGAATTGTAAAGAGAAATCTAGGCACATGTCTGTTCAAAGCACCTTCAATCAATATCCCTGAGAAAGCGCGCGCCATAAAGAGCGCATTAATCTCGCTTCTGCTATGACCACATTCCACTCTGTGCGCTGCACGAGCGCCGCATCGGGACACGTCTGGTCTGTTCGTGAGGATTCATTTAGGCTTCTGTCAGGTAGGAGGAGGGAGCTAGCTTCATTTGACTTCATCAGTGGCGTCATTTATCCGATAATTAGGCTGTTGATTTCGGGAACAAGCAAGTTGAAAATCGCCGTTTACGCAAAGCCTATCGAATCATGACCATCGTGACCAACACAAGCACGAGTCGACGAAGGGACCTTCGCTGTTGCGGCACCTCGCTGCTCAGTGCGATATAGGCGCGCGGAGATGCTACCAGCACGGACTCAGCTGCAAATTTAGAGGCGGGCACATGTTTTTTCCTACATTCGGTGGAATTCGACGTTTGCATTTGACAGTGCAAACTATTATTTTTTCCCTATCGTGGATGGTTCAACGTTTACGATATTTTTGAGGAAAATAAATAATCATGAGTTGTTTGAACCAGGGAGGGCATGATGCGGTTCGCCGCGCGGACAACGGAGCGGGTGGAATCCTCAGCAGCGGCGGCATCAGTGTCCCTTCGAGGCAGCCCATTCACAGGGACCCTCGCTACTACCAGCAACACGCGCGTCACCATGGAACCTCCATGGAGAAACAACCACCGCGCAACGACCCCTCGGATCTAGTCAAACGCGCGCTCGACTTCAAGACTCAAGCCACACAGTGCTACAAGGATAAGAAATACCGGGAAGCTATTGGGAAGTATCACCGCGCGCTACTGGAGATGAAAGGTCTGTGCCGAGTTCTCGGGGACCCTGACATGGGCTCTAAATCACCGACCACCGTGCTCTCCACCACAACAAGCAAGGAGTCTCTGACAGACGAACAGAAAGGCGCCGTGGAAAACGCAGAGCTTGAATGTTACAATAGTCTGGCAGGTAAAACACATATATACTGTTCACGTGTTTTCTTGGCACGCATAGAATGCTGCCATATGCGTAATAATCGCATGGTTAATGTATAGTGAATGTAAAGCCGCGAGAGACTGGGGCACGAGGGTCCATTCCCGCTTACATCATCCTCAGCTCGCCATCATCTTTTCCCAGACGCACTGGTTCGCATCATACCGAAAAAAAAATCATAACCTCAGTTGATGTTCACTTAACTACCGAAGTAGTTTCTTATTCACACCATAAATGGCCGATACGTGCACGTGCGCAAAATGTTAAAATAGGCCTACATTAACAAACAAAAATAAAAATAACAAAGGATGTTATGTTCTGTGTTGATAAATAGATGTATGATAGGTGTATTTTCAATATTGTCATGGCTCAGTTGTATGTTTTCTTTCACACCAGCATGCCTTTTGCAGATGGAGCTGGTGAACTACGAGAGGGTAAAGGAGTACTGCTTGAAGGTTCTGCGGAAAGAAGGGGAGAACTTCAAAGCGCTCTATCGCTCAGGAGTTGCCTATTACCACCTGGGGGACTTCAACAAGGCGCTCTTTTACCTGAAGGAATCCCACAAACAACAGCCTTCAGGTGAGTTTGGAGATGTTTGGAGGACCTCTCTTAACTTGTTTGTTTGTGATTTCTCCACTTTTGTGATCATTTAAAAATGACCTCACCATAGGATAAGATAAACAATGTCATCTGCCAGAATACTTTCTGTAAACAACAAGGGCATAAACATGTGCAAGGTTAAACAAGGGCAGCCACGGTCATATAGGGGAGTTTACATCCCATAGGTGTCATAACAGAGATATGAACACATGATGTACCTGTCCTACAAAGGGGCATGTTTTCCCTTCTTTTGTAATGAAATAGGGGCATGAACCACAGTGTTAGTATATGGTTTCCTATGGGTCAGCATTTGGAGAATAGTGCATACATAGGAAAAGCTTCACAGTTTGTTTCCGGTGACCCTTGTTTCAGGTGAATGTGAGAACCCACTCTTTTTGCGCCTTTAATGGATTCATAGCTTTCCTCTTTTTTAAAGTTTTTTAGGCGTTTTTTCATTTGTTTGATAGTGAAACTATGGGAAACGTTGACAGGAAATGTTTGGGAGAGAGAAAGATGGGGGTAGTACTGGGAAATGACCTCGAGCTGGAATTGAACCCCGGTCCCTGCAGAACAGTGCAGTGCCATAGTCCTTTGAGTCACAGCCAAAGCCGGTTTCCTTTCTTTTCTTTTTTTCATTAACAGCCAAAAGCGTGAACAATAAAGTGGAAATGAATGAAAGTAATGTGCTTAATGGCACAGACATACAATGGTGGGAGATGAGAGACTGAAAGATTTGCGGCATATTCGTCTGTCCTCTTTTTTCCCTCCCTTGGTGATGCATCCTTGATGAATTCTTTACGAGCCTCTTACGCCATCGCCCCTTTTCTGTTCTGTCTTCTTCGGCACTGCAGACACCAACGTGATTCGCTACATCCAGCTGACGGAGATGAAGATACGACGCAATGCCCAGAGAGAGAAGACGGATGACTCATAAAACAAACAGACGAAAACATCAAAAGGGGGCATACCTGTAATGTTGCTGTATCTGCACTGTGTACTCTCATATCACCTTGAAAAACAAAAACATTAACCACTGCCCCTGAGGTATGTTGTCATAGGCTGTCATGCATGTATGCCTGCATACACACTTACTGTACAGTATATGGTACCACTGTGCATAGAGCAAAATTCGGCTCAAAATTTCAGTCATGTCAAGATAGACAGATCTCTCTTCATATCCTTGATTATTACAATGTGTTACATAGTTGCTATTGCTTTATGAGGTACACGCAGGTCCTTAAGACAGGCACATTCAAAGGTGGTGAGCTACTAGCCTACCTGGCGCTGCTAGCGATTCCTCCTTGGCCTATGTAGTCCTAAAGTCTCTCTCACACACACACACACACACACACACACACACACACACACACACACACACACACACACACACACACACACACACAGTACATGCGCGGGCAGGGGTACACACACCCTTTTAGGTGGCACAAAAACCTATCTGTCTTTATATAGTCTATATGTTAAATATTTTCTCATGGTCCAGTGGCGCCACCATGCCAGCCTTGCCCCCCCCCCCCCTGTTTGTTCACATGTGTGACATTTAATGGCAGTGTAAAAGCATGACTAAGCTCATCAGTCTGGAAGAGCGCGAGTGACATCCACTGCCAGTCCATATGGTGCCAGGCACACTAGTGCCAGTCTTGCAAAATATGTGGTAGTCTCCCATCCCATAGGGCTTGAGGACATGCACTAACATTATGGAACAACCTGGATGGATGGATGGATGGATGGATGGATGGATGGATGGATGGATGGATGGATGGATGGATGAATGGATGGACGGACGGATGGACGGATGGATGGATGGATGCATGGATAGGATGGATGGATGGATGCATGGATGAAGAGATTAATTAAGGTCTAATATGTCTGACATTCCAAACAAAGTTGTGTGCGTTGATATTAACACTGTGCTTCAGCAGTTCCATAGAGCCTGACGGTGCAGTATAGCTCAACTGTGGCAACGTCTTAGCTGGATCTCTAGAACCAAAGTGTTGCAATGTCAGAGGTGAACTAGTTTATGTTGCGATTGATTTCTGTTGTTATACAAGGATGCTGTTTTATCAAGGCAGCAAATCTCACCACCTGAATTACTTAGAGACTGAGGGCAAAATGCCTTTATTATATCGAGCTTAACAAAGAACAACCCACGCTGTGTCAAAAAGGCACACAGCGCTCGGCAGCACTGCAAGATTACTTTCACTCTGATGTTTTCTTCAGTGATGGCATACTATGTGGATGTTTTTTATAGATCAAACCCAGTATAACAAGTTCACCACATCCTCTAAATAAAGGATAACCGCTACCGAGGCATGCCATCAACAGAATGAAACGGCAGAGCCGAAAACGGTAATTCCCCATTGCAAAGCATATATGATTGCCCTTTAAATATGTCAGGCTTTGGTTTTGGTCAGCCCATTTGGTTTAAGCCCTGCAGCAGTATGAACCGCTCTAGTGCAGGTCGTGCTCCACTCTGTGCTGCTATGCGCCAGCTGCTGGTTGTAGCCCAGGGCTGCTTTGGTCTAGTCTGGCCTGGCCTGGTCAACCGGGTCTGGAGTTGCTTCATGTAGTCACTATCTTTAGGGCTCAGTACGTTTTTGTAGTGTTACTTCAGTACTAAGAGAGTCAATAAATGTGACATGGATAGTGTGTGTCATACTGTCTGATAGTTGAATTACCAATGCGAAAGGTACTGTGCACTCTAAACACTGCGCTGCCATGTGCCAGCTGCTGGTTGTGGCCCAGGGGTGGTTTGGTCTGGCCTGGTCGGGTTGCTTCATACAGTCACTATCTTTAGGGCTAAACTCTAAAAATGGAAAGAGAGTCAAGCAACCTAACGATTAAGTTAACATGCTGCATGTTTTTTTCCCGGATGTTGGCTACTCTGTTGTCTGGACGTTGAGATGATAAATCATTAAGGCGTAACTTGTTTCTCTTTATCATTTGGTTCAAAGCAGTAAGCAGTGTGTTTTGCATTATTTAGGGAGGATGGCGCAGGATTTGGCAAGTTTGGTCAAATTGAAGATGTTACATTTTAATGCTTAAATGTGTGTTATAATTCCCTTTAGAATATGGCTTATGTTGACTTGTCATTGGTGCTGCCATTACTTTACCTTGTCCTGCACTGTTCAACTTCTTGAGAAATACAGTAGCCTAGTGATATGGCTGAAAAATGACTCTACAACGCTTTTCTCCTCCCTTTCTTGGTTTTTATTAACCATTTTTCCAGCCAAACATGAACTTTATAATATCATATGATATGATATGATGACTTAAACAAACAAAAACAACAACCACAAACAAACAGCTGTTAGGCTATATAGGCCTACAGCTGTGAATAAAAAATGAATTTCTGAAATGAAAATAGTAAAATATTTCACCAGCGTGAAAAAGACGGTACATTTCATATCCACCGTGTTTTCCTGTGTATCCTTAAACAGCACCAGTGCTGAGTAGGGTCTTTAGTCTATCTCTGATAGCACACTGTGCAGAATCATGTTGCTATGGTAATAAACTGGGCTGCCAGGCTTTGCCACCCATCGCCAATGAAGGAATGTCACAGTGCACAAATCAACTATTCTGACACCAAACACATATCCTTGATAGCACAGGCTATGTTAAGGAGCATTGAACCCAAATTTCTGTGCTGTGAAGACAGAGTTACCTGGGTGTTTACAGAGAATGGTGATCAGGCTGTAAGATATGTGACAAAAAGAAGTTGGTGATTTGGAAACTGAAACATAAGGCTTGTGTTTTGACAAGGTTGATGCAGTCACCAGCATCATTCTAAGACCCTGGAATTCAAAGAACCACCTTCAGTGAACCGTGTGTGGGAAAGAGAAAGGACTTTTGGTCAAGTTCATGTGTGCCATGCTCCACAACATACCTTGATCTCATGGATGCATGATGTTTCGGATTCTTCTGGTGGTGTGAACTGAAGTGAACGAGCTCAGCTGTAGACGGCACCCATAATGGACCATAACAAAAAAAAAAAATCAACCATCATCATGTATGGACTTGCTCTTTTTTTATCTCAAGCACATCAAGTTGTTTTCCCCCCCAAGGCTCTCTTTGTCCTCCCCCCCTCCCTCCCTCCATCGGGAAGGGGAAGTGCACAGATGTGCTAGCTGTCTGATCGTCCAGCTGATAATGGTGGTGTGTTTGCTAAGCTTCGTTGCACATGCCTACTTACTTACACTGCCTCTCTCCCTCCAAAAATGTCCTTTAAGCACTATTGAAAAAAGCATGTAATCTGAGCAAGCAAGCACCATGAGAAACAATGTCCTCTTACTGTGATATCTGTGTATGTTGATGAAATTAAAAGTCTGTTGATTGTTATCAAAAAACCAAACCCCCTCTAGTCATGTCTCATTTGTATGCCTTGTGTTTTCTACCTTGAATGTTCTATTGCTTCTTGGTTGTTCAGCGAGGCCAGTCCTTATAGCAAAGGCAACTTGGTGCAACATCCCTGGCTTGTGGAGCATAGAAACAGATTGCTGGGGGTATCAAGTTTCATTGCCTTTGTCTCATTAATTGGGTTATAGAGTGAAGGGCTTTGTGGTCTGTCTTACTGCTCCTCTCCCTCACTTCTTGTCTAACACACACGCATGCACACTCATGCGTGCACGCTCACATACACACACATACACACACACACACACACACACACACACACACACACACACACACACACACACACACTCCAATGCACCCTAATGTGCCTCAATTTAAATTATTTTTTTACCATTTAGACAGCAGTTGTTCAGCAGAATCCAGCAGTGGTGCACTAATGACTTCACCACAGGAGCCATGTTGCTCATTGGCAGGAGTGGCGTAAAGGGGTGTGTGTAACTGAGTCATCAGGGCCCCATGCAGGGGGCCCTCACATTGTCTAATTTAGATATATGGCTGGGATGGGTCCTTCCGAGCGGATTGTACATAGGGCCCAGAATTTGCGGCTACGGCCCTGCTCATTGGCCTGGCATCAGAGGAGGAGTTTAAATAATAATAATATTATTATATATATCAGCTTGGGACTTAGACCCACTTGTCTCTTCCCAGTGCTCTGTTAAAATAGGCTGCGTTGTCAAAATCAGCTAACAGTAGCCAGCTAACATAGCTCTGACCTTAATCCCTAAATATTTATATAGGAGAGAGGGCGAAATGGGAATGTCTTTCGGCCCGTGCCAACTAGAGTAGAGACACAGCAGAGAGAAACCACAGCATTGCCCTAATCCTCCTAACCCAGTGATGCCTTGTATGTCAGCTCGATGGGAAGGCCATGTCAATGACGGGACACCTCCTCTATTTGTTCCTCGTCCAGAGCTAGACTGGGAGCCAATAAATGACCTGGGCTTTTTTGCAGCAGACCAACCCCTGACACAGCCCTGCTGCTTGTCTATAATATTATGATTGGTCCAGTCCACTGTCTACGTACAGTTGAGGACGATATTATTAGCCCCCCTCCTGAAATTAGACATATCTCTTCATTGATCATTGAAAATGATCATTAATAATAAATGTATGTTATTCTGGAAACGAATACACCATGGAGATAGTATCCAATAAGTTAAATTTGGACTTTTCCATTTTCACAATGAGTTTAAACAAAAAAGTGTAAAAATGGCAAGGACAAAATTATTAGCCCCCTTATCATTAATAGTCAATACAGTGCCATTTATGAACAAAAATTGACACCAGGCACTTTGATTAGTTGTTAACTATGTTGCCACATGTCTTACCAGGGATTTTGGCCCATTTTTTTCATTGCAAATAGTTAAGCTGGTCCAAATTGCATGGATGTTGAGGATGGACATTCATTTTCAGCACTCTTCAAATACTATCTAAAGGATTGAGGTCTGAACCACTCCATGACCATGGTTTTAGTATCCTTGAAGAACATTTGAACTATTTTGGATGCAAGTTTTGGGTTATTATCTTATTGAAAGATCCAGTGAATATCTTAACTCTCTCTATGAGCATATTTTTGCAAGGTCACTTTCCACATTCTATCATAATTTTCAGTTTTTATGGTGCCGTATACCCAAACAAGGTTTCCTGTGGCTGAGGCTGCCACAGAATGATGCATCCACCACCATGTTTAATTGTGGAAACCATCTTATAACGATTCAAGGTCTATCCCTTCCTTCACCTGACAGAAGCAGAATTCATGCATCAAAGCAGGTGCATTTGAATATCATCAGATGAAAGCAGAGACGTTCAAAACTAATTTTTGACTTTCAAATGTTCACAGGCAAAGCTCAATAACACTCTGATATGCACTGCCTTTAATAAAGGGGTTCTTCTGTGATGATGGCCCCAAAGCCCAATATGATGACAAGCCCTAACAACTGTCTTCCTTGGGGGGTGGGAACCCCCAGGTGAGGCCAGGTCAATGACAATCATCTAGGCAGGTGTCCAATGCTTCTTTGGTCTAATGAGGCTAAGCAGTTTCCACAGTTACACATAGTGGAAGGCCATCAAGTTTAGTCTGTTATTCAGCCTCAGACACAGGGAGTCTGGGTCTGAATCTGGATTGCTGGGTCTCCCAACAACATTGCAACCCAAAGCATACATTTATATTAGTTCAGAGGTTCTTCAAGGACACTAAAACCATGATATTGGAATCAGTCGCTCATAGTCCAGTCCTCAATCCCACTGAGAGTCTGTGGTTAATGTCTATGCTCAGCATCCATGCGATTTGGACCAGCTAGAACACTTTGCAGTGAAGAAAGGGGCCAAAATCCCTAGTGGGGCATGTGCCAACCTAGGTAGCAACTTATCAGAGCCTGTTGTCAGTTTTGGTTCATAAATGGCGCCATATTGACTATTAATGATCAGGGGGCTAATAATTTTGTCCTTGTCATTTTTGCCCTTTTTTGTTTAAACTCATGGTAACAATAGAAAAATCCGAATTCAACTCATTGAACATTATCTCCATCAGTGTATTTGTTTCCAGAATAACAGAAACGGTGAATAATGGTCATTCTTACTGAGAAATCAAGAGAAATGTCTAATTTCAGGAGGGGGGCTAATAATATCGTCCTCAACTGTATATTTAAGATGGACTGATCAACATAAATTAAGGATCAGTCTGTTTTGGGGGAAAAAATCAACCCCATCGTCTCTTGAGGACCACAGACCCACCGGGAAAATGCCCTGTATGCCAGATTACCCTTCCAGCCCTTTGGTCTTTGATTTAGATGCCCAGGGGCCCCTAGGCAACAGGTTGTTGTAGGCCCCCACAGAATGGAAATTCTGCAACAAACTACATGATTAATATAACATACATCATTTAATATAACATAGGCTATATAATTCTGACATAAGAATAGTTGGCAACTAATGGAGGAGAGTATATTAACCAGATCTGGCAATCCATTAAAGATGACAGACTACTTCATTCGATACATTATGACAATTCTTTAACAATTTTTTTTAACTATTTTGGCCTATTGGGGGGGCCCTGGCAATTGGGGGGGAGGGGGGGGGGTGGGGGCTAGGCTGCTGCCACATTTAGTGTGTTAATCCGGCCCTGTCTGTGTGGACCATGGATGCAGAGTATCAAGGTGGTGTTCATCATCATGACCATGCATGCTGAGCGAGAGATGGAGCCATGCTGAGGGCATCGCCACGGCAACTGCAGATGTTACCATGGCGGTGGCTAGTGGTGGGTGACGTGTCTGTCTGTATCATACGCAGCAAAACAACAACAGACTGGAGAGATGGTGGAGCAAAGCAGGCTCAAATTCCCCTGAGGAGGCCCGCTCCGCTGGTGTGGTGGTAGACTACTGTGCTCCTGTGTGTGTGTGCGCATGTGTGTGTGGGAGTGAGAGAGAGAGGAGCACTGGGAAAAGAAAGTTAAAAGCTGTCAGACATCAGACAGCTTTTATGTGTGTGTGTGTGTGTGTGTGTGTGTGTGTGTGTGTGTGTGTGTGTGTGTGTGTGTGTGTGTGTGTGTGTGTGTGTGTGAGAGAGAGAGAGAGAGAGAGAGAGAGAGAGAGAGAGAGAGAGAGAGAGAGAGAGAGAGAGAGAGAGAGAGAGAGAGAGAGAGAGAGAGAGAGAGAGAGAGCTCGGCATTGGTTGCTATGTGTCTGTGCGTCTGTGCGTGCATATTCATGTTTGGGCTAGACTCACTGGAGTGTGTGTATGTGTGTGTGTGCGCGCGCGCGTGTGTGTGTGTGTGTGTGTGTGTGTGTGTGTGTGTGTGTGTGTGTGTGTGTGTGTGTTGTGTGTTGTGTGTGTGTGCGTGTGCGTGTGTTGTGCTTGTGTGTGTGCGTATGCATATGTCAGGCATCTCACTATTAAGCTTGAGTTTCATACCTTGGGGACCACAGCTGTTGTCTTGTTTTTCCATGTCCGCACCGAGATCAATGCCTGCTTGGTTGAAAATGTATAAGCCCTAACATTGATGCCACCTGTAATCTTCATTGGCAAGATGAGGAGGAAAAAAAACAATAAACTCTGCTCCTCCATCGTACTGAATAAGCTCAGATGTGTGGACATTAAGTGACTGTGTTGCCACTCAAGCAGCTACGTAGAACGCATACTTTTTGAACAAAGAGCAGGAAACTCAGTCGATTAAAAATAGTATAGTCTCTCCTCATCCTGTTTGTTGCTATGGCTACAGAGCAAAGCAGCAACAAACCTTGCCGAGTGAGTCTGTCTGTCTGTTTGTTGGAGGTCCAAACAAACCCCTAGTGATTAGTAACACCAATCAACAGCTCAGATCATGATGGGAAAAAAAGCCGTGAAATTCTGCTTTCTGTCAGTTTGCTTTCTGTGCTGTGTCCAGTTTTGTAACCATGTAGCCATCAATGTATCATGGGTTGTCTTGTCTTGTTAGGAGATTTTTTTAAATGACAACAATTCCTTACATTTGTTAATAAATATAATTGTGTTGTACATATAGGGCAGAGTTGTAGTAGCCTATAGCCTAGTTAGGCCTATAGGCCTATTTTAGGGCAAAGTACTCTTTCAGTACTTATCTCATTATGAACTGTGAAATAATCATATGACATAGGTAATATCATGTGGGGGGAAGCGCTATTCCGACATACCGCTATTCAGACATCCAACTGTACCAATATGCCGCTATTCTGACATGTTGCTATTCTGGCATGCTGCTATTCTGATAAATTCATCCCTAGCGCATCATTGCACATTGTCGTGTGCTCCATCTTGTCGCTGCACGTTTTTGGTGACATAATTGTGACATAATTCGATTGGGTAACTTGGCATGCAGGCTACAAAGTTTATCCCTTCAAATCAGTAAGGCGACAAAGTGTTTTAGGCCTACATTGCTGATTTCAGCCCCACACGTGTGGACAGCTCCTTGTTAGATTTAACAGCCTTACATGAATATGAAGGGAAAAGTTGGCTGTTCTGACAATGATAAAGCTCTAGGGCTTCACAGTTTCAGTGGCAGCATTCTCAGAATGGTTTAGATTTAAAAAGAAAAAATGTTTAATGAAGGCAATGCAACAAAACATATTGCATCAATGTCGGAATAGCGGCATGTAGGAATAGCGGCATGTAGGAATAGCGGTGGTCGATGGAAAACGTGCCGGTATTCAGACAATAGACATCAACGTCGGAATAGCGCCATGTAACCATATCATGTAGGCCTACTAGTGTTGTAATAACATAATGATGCAATAACATCAGTAAGAACACTTCTTCCTCTTCTGTATACATACATGCTATAGAAGAGAACTCCAAATACATGCTATAGATGAGAACTCCCTTCTCATCTAACTGTGAAGATTATTATTGCCTTATTGATCAATGGGACTGTTAGTCAATATTTCAACAAAAACTACAGGTTACATCAGCGATGGGCAACCTTCATTGAGAAGTTACATTGCAGTGACATACTGTATATTCCCACCGACCTGGAATCAGGGCTGCTTACAGGTTTTCTCAGTCCCGGGACAAAGTAATCAGATAGGGCCCCAACCTAATACACAAAATGTAATTGGGGACCCATTATACTGGGCCCCTCTCTCCCTGGGCCCGGGACAACTGACAGCCCCCTCCCAGTCAGCTTCCCTGCCTGGAATTAACCTGGCCATTTTAACCAGGTGACTGGCCTAATTGGAGAGGTAAAAGCAGGTCATTTGGAATATGTGGCACTGAATCGTAACATCTGAATCACACACAAAAGAAATGAATGCGCAGAGTGAGTTATTTCAGGTATTTTCCTTTACTGGGATTTTAACACAGGTCTATGTGCTCTGGTGCAAACAGATCCAAACACAACATGTCAGTCAGTCTCAGTCAGTCTCATCCACAAACACCACACAGTTCCCCGCCTTCAGAATGCTGTCCTGCACATGACCTTCCAAAATCAATGAAACCGATCACCGCGATCAATCAGTGCATGGTTTCTCTGGGTTTAGCACAAGGCTTACTTGCGCCCACACATGGCAAAGATTCACATCCTCAGAGTATTCACTTAAGCTTTAGATGTTGCTGTTCTTCGGGTAAGGGGGAAGCGCTTGTATGGTTTCTCCAAGTTATCTTTGCAGTAGGAATCGCAAAAGGCAATGGGTTGTTTCCTTCGCAGCATACACAAGGACACAACATTTTGATGCTCTCTCCTTGTCTTGCATGTAACTGGGGTACACCATTGTTGTTTTTATTACCAACATAAAATCCTCCGCTTCGAGTCTTCCCGAGCTACACGGAGAAGCGAAATAATGTTATCTATCGTCTGCAGTCCATTATCAATGCAAGTAAGATGTAAACGTATTTCTGTCAGCATATACGGCTTTTTTTAAAAAAAACATGAACAAAGGCAAGGATAACAATAAATACAAAAATAAATTAAGATTAAAAACAAAAGCAAACGAATAAATAATGAAATACATAAATAAATATACGTATATGTCTGCAAACAATGAAAGACCTGATGCCTCCTGGGCTATTTTTTTTGTCATCTACCTCTTGAAGTTACTCTGCAAATGGGCTGGCTGTAACGACAAATTAGCAGACAGTCCGTTCAAATGAACCCTGTTCAACCATTCAACGTATGCAGCAGACACTTGGTGAGTCAGCCAAGAGTCGCTGTGAGTGTCTCCCACTTTCTGCTGTGTGTGTGTGTGTGTGTGCGCGCGCGCGAGTGTGTGTGTGTGTGCGTGCGCGCGTGTGTGTGTTGCGGGCGGTGATGCATTGCAGCTGAGCGCCTGGTGGGGGGGCCTGTTGGGAGCCTGATGGGGAGTGTGCAGGGTCGCTGACAGCTTTGGTAGGGCCCAGGACAAATTCATCTGAAAGGGCCCCCCACACAATACATATAATGCAAGGAAGACCCAATTCTGGGGCCCCCCTTTCCCCTGGACCCAGGACAACTGACCCCTTTGTCTCCCCTTTATCAGCTTCCCTGGGAGTGTGTATTGTTAGACAGGGTGTCTGACAGATGAGCTGGCGTTCAGACAGCCCCACAGCTTCACAGGGGACTCCAGGACATCTCATGTTGGATCTCAGTGTCAGTGTTCAGACACATCCCACATCAAGACTGTGTGTGTGTGTGTGTGTGTGTGTGTGTGTGTGTGTGTGTGTGTGTGTGTGTGTGTGTGTGTGTGTGTGTGTGTGTGTGTGTGTGTGTGTGTGTGTGTGTGTGTGTGTGTGTGTGTGTGCGTCCGTGTGTGTGTGTTTTGTCTGCTTTTTGTGTTTTTTTACAGACAGGCAAAATTAGAACACAACCCAGAGAGGTGACTTGGAGTGCATTTGACACAAGGAAATAAAAACTGTGACAACATTCGACTTGGGGCCAGGTTCAGACTCAGGCCCTCAGAAAAGAGGATGAAGATGCTCTCCAAACAATGGAACTTTCACTTTTTTTCTAAAAAAGAAACCCAGATACATTCATGATGCTGACAAAAGAAATGCACTTTTTTCTAGGTCGGATAAAAAAAAGATGCACAGTCATGAAGTAAACATGTAAAGCAATAGTGACATCACTTCCTTTGCTCTCTGCCAGCCAATCATAGATAGACAGCGTTAGGGGACCACTGAAGCAATCATCTAGCAATACGGCTATACAGTGCATACAGTCGAGATAGAAACGCAAGCCTTGAGGCATGACGTAATGCTGGCAAACAATTTCAAGACTTGGCATAAGAAGCACACAGTATCCCACTTTATACTTAACCAAACATGAGGTAATATCATCACAGCCAAATGTTCAAGAAGATCATGCTTTGGGAGATCTTATAGTGGGGCATGGCAGGTAATCTTACTCATTGAGGACTGTGCATACAGTATGTGTGTGTGACATGAATATTATAGATAAGTTTACTTGAAACCAACCCATCAAATGAATAAATTAATGGATTAATCAAACAGTCAATCAATCAATTGAATTGATTGCTCACTCTCAATTGGCACACACATAGTCAGAATGGAGTCCTTCTGTGTTGCATAATACTGTTCCTTGACATGGGAGAAATAGCAAGTTACAGCAGGTAATGTCAAATCGAAACTTTTCTTCCTTACTGCCAAACAGACAAATAAATAATCAAAACACAAACCATTTCAACTGTCTATGTGCACTCCAGTGATCATATCGATTCATTCCTCCCTTCAGGCGTTTTCACGTTTCTTATTTTAGCTTATAGTTTAGTCAAGTTTCAACATATGCAACTGCAACCTGAAGATTTGATAAACATACGCAGGGTGCGCAGGAAGTATGTGGAAATACTTGCCTGCATACAGCGCCATATTTACATGGTTGATGTGTGGATAACATTTTTTTTTTTGTTCAGACACTGAGCATACTCCATAGTGCACCTGCAGAGTTGGTGGTGTTATGTCAGGCCTCTCTAGCGGTATTCAGATCTACCAGAACAGTACTGCCCTACAAAGGCAAAGTGTAGTAACTACATATTTCGGCTTCATGACATCTCCTTTATCTTGTGACAAAGCCTTATGGTCCCACATGTGTCCCGTTCTAGTGATGTCAAATTTGCAGTAGCCAAAACCTAATACCAGGGCTTTGAGGGCATTTTCCTCAGTTTCAATCCTGGCATACTTACTGCACTTTGCCTTTGTAGGGCAGAATACCAATGCCGGTTTCCGAATTTCCAGTTATGTTCCAAACCAAAGTGCTTAACAGTGAATGACTTGTGTTTGCACCATGCGGATGAATGGATGTCTACAGTGTCGTCACAGTTCGCCTATAGAAACTAAGTATTTTTTGGTTCACTATACTGTATGTCAGCCAACTTTCTATGCTCCGATGCTTAAATTTTCGTTGTGAACACATAACTGGGTTTGAGATAGGTGTGAGACCAGGCACTGGCACTGTTCTCTGTCGACCTGAACATGCCAACCGAGGTGCTACTATTTGAAACAGATAGTGCCGTGCTCATACAACAGAGGGGGTACCAGGACAAATATGCGGCTCTAACTAATCCCATTTACTCTCAGACAGACAAACAAACAAACAAACAACAAAAAAGAAACACCTGTTTCTTGGTCAGTCCATCCCAACAGATTTAAAGGCATAAGAAATACTTTCAGTGGAGGGTTGCATTCAAAATGGTGATTCTATCTTTCTCTTTGTCTGTCCGTCTCTCTCTCTCTCTAGTACTCCTCTTCTGGACTAGAAAGATCTAAACGTGCTCCGTGATACAGAATTCTTTAAGCAGTACTTATTTAATCAGGTTCCTAGTGAAGAACAGTTATGACCAGAAGCCTGGCCGTACACGGTACGGTGAGTCTCTAGCCAATGACTTCTCTGGTCTACAGAGTGGGATGGTCCCATCCCGGCACTGGCCCTCGTCCCGTTGGTCCAGCAGGCTGTCATTCACCCATGGAGAGCCAGGGGTTGGAGGAACTCCACGGTGGACGGGGTCTTCAAACTCCACGGTGGGCGGGGTCTCTGTGCTGGAGGTGTGGCTTGGAGAGTCTCCCCGGCACCTCCCCCCGCCAGGAGAGTCGCCCCACGGCGGCACCTCGCTGCGAATCCGTGGGGAGGGGCGGGGCCTAACCAGGAAATCGAGCGTCTTGGGCCGTTCTGGTTGGCAACGACGACGGGGGGTAGGGGGGTAGACAAGGTTGGGGTCAGGCAACCGAGGCACCTCCGACATGTCCTCTCTCATGCACCACTGGCCACCGAACACTGCAGGTGTTGAGGAGGAGAAGGAAACAAATGCAATAATTGGACATTTAATTCTATAATATATTACAGAATGTATTAAATGTTGGCTATCTTCTGATAACAATTTAAAAGTCAAACATGAAATTTGACATGAGACTTGTTTGATTTGATTAGACTGGAATAATGAGTGCATCACTTCAACTGATAACACTACTTAATTACACAACAAGGCTGCCCATCCCCCCCCCCCCAAAAAAAAAAAAGATTTTTGCATATTACATTGAAAGCATATCCTGTTTCCTCCTGAAAATATGACCCAGCCTTTGACCCCACCCTGTATGAATTAGTCATTATATACTGTATATTATTATTATTATTATTATTATTATTATTATTATCATTATTATTATTATTACTATTAGGCAGCGGTGGCCTAGTGGCTAGGGAGGTCTTTCATCTGGGAACTGTAGGTTCAAATCCCACCTGACCTCTCCCTATACTTCCAAGTGCCCTTGAGCAAGACACATACTGTAACCCTACATTGGTCCAGGACTGTAACCAATACCCTGAAAAATCAGAACTGTTTAGTCGCTTTGGATAAAAGCATCAGCTAAGTGTAATGTGATGTGTTGTTTAATATTATCATTATTATTTGAAGACTTCTTTGGAGAGGGACAAGCAAACACATACCTGCATTATCAGCCTTCCCCTGTGCTGCATGGAAGCCGTTGTTGTTGTTGGCAGCTGAAGAGGGTGGGCACCTCTTCTTGAGCGCCCCATCGGAGGGAGTCCGGTGCAGCCCGCGGGTGGCGTGCACGCTCACAGGCACATGCGTGGGCGTCAGTGACTGGCGTGGGTTCTTCTTGAAGCTCTCCAGGTGCGTGTTGACCAGCGGGTTGAGAGGCGGGGGGCTGGTGAGGGCAGGTGGCGAGAGCACCATCGGTGGGGCAGGAGGGGAGGGGGCAGCTGGTGGGGAGCGCGGAGGTGGAAGCTTGGGAGGAGGCAGCGTCGGAGGAGGTGCAGGTGGGGTCGCCGGCCGATACACCAGCAGCTCCTCACTGTCCGAGCGCAGGAGGGAGCGTGTAGAGTTGCAGTCCGACACGGAGGAGAGGGAGAGGAGCGTGAGGGACGGAGGGATGGCGGCCAGCGGAGGTGGAGGTGGCGGCGGAGTAGCGACGCTACGTAAGGGACTCTCCCGCTTGAAGAGCTTGCGGGTGGGGGGACTCGTGCTCCGCCGGTTGCCTCCTCCTCCACCACCTCCACCACCGCGGTGAAATAGACCCTCCCAGCGAGCCTTCCCTCCCCCAGTGGCAGCGCCCTCCCCGGGGGCCTGCGAGGGCCCGGCGCTGGGTGTGGAGCAGAGATCCAGCAGGTTGAAGCCCAGGCCCACGGCGGCCAGGATGGCCCCACAGCCCAGCAGCATGAGGTCCGAGCGGCGGCCCACACCGGGGCTGGGGTGGCGGCCCCCTGAGGAGGACGAAACGGAGGAGCAGGTTACCCCCTCCCGCACGGGGCTGCACACCCCCAGGTCTGAGCTTCCGGTTCCGTGGCCCTCGGAGGAGGCGGTTGCCATGGTAGTGGAGTTGTCGCGGTGGAACGGGATGCAGAGGTAGGTCTGGCTGGGAGACGTACCAGCCCCGGGGGAGTCGTTGAGGAAGCAGCAGTCTTCGTTTTCTGTAGTGAACGACAATTACACATAAACATTCACATGCACACATTCATATTTACATCATGCCGTTTCCAACTAAGACATTTGTTCTCATGATCTCATGATGTAAATCTGAGACCCAGTCAGTCCAAGGGGCCTCATGTACAAAACTTTCTTACGCACAAAAAATCTCCGTCAGTAACTGTTCATGCAAAATTTCAGATGTACAGACCTAACATGAAAAAGTGTACTAAATTGCATGTGAAATCAGACATACCACATGAATCAGCATGAAAACCTGTTTATGCATGGACTGATACATTTGAAATTTTAGGTGCAAATGTATCTTTTTCAGATTTTCACTTATGCAAAGAGGAAAAGTGGGAATTCTACGGAAGTCTTTGTACATGAGGCCCCACCTTAAGACATTAGCACCCCCGTGTGGATGATGCTTTTAGTCAGCCTCTGTTCTCACCTGTCTCTGCCAGGCTGGGTACCCCTGGCACGGCTGGGCTGTGGCGCGGGGAGCGGCGCAGGTTTGGGGCACTACACGACCTCTGCCTGCTGCCACCCACCTCCTTCTGAGTCTTGGTACTGTTGGTTTGGGGAGAAGTGAGAGAGAGCCAAATAGTGGAAGACACCACCAAAGACAGAAATTCATAGTATGTTACATTTTGTAATACCAATGACTTTATAATCTACAAATCACAGTTCAACAGATTTGACACATATTTAGCTGCCAATTTTGCAACTGAAACACTTGCAATCAGAAACTCCCACTAGATATCACGATTCATGGCCTGCCCTGATATTGAGGTGGTGTTTCTGACTGGCAATTTCAACCTGGACATCTATTTTTCGATCAGAGAATCAACACTTGCATTCTAGTATACAGTCATTGTTTAAAACTATCACGTATAACGTGTATGGTATAACATAAAGGCCAAAATATCAAGGAGATAAAGAGACCGAGATGGAGAAGGAATATAATAGAAATCCAAAAAAGGACAATTGATGAGCTTCATTTCAAAATGACATATTCATTGTGGAAAATGTTGGGAATTTTACATTTTTGTATTGGCCATTGCATTACGTTGCAAAATGCATTTTATATATTTTTTAAAAGTATGTTCTCAAAATATTTGAATGGCAAGAATTCACACAAAGATGGAAGGACGTCTAAACAGTCATTTCCAACAATAAAATGCACAAGTCAAAAAATGGTGTTTAAGTCATTTTGCAACCAAACTCTGGAAAGGAATCGTCTAGCTCCTACAGTATTTCCAAACACACTCCTGACATGAATACTGTACACTCACAGCTTGAATGTACACACACACACACACACACACACACACACACACACACACACACACACACACACACACACACACACACACACACACACACACACACACACACACACACACACACACACACACACACACACACACACACACACGCACGCACCACTCCTGAAATATCAAACCACGACCTTTCCTTTACAAATGGAGGAGGGTCAGTTATAGACTCGACTTTTAACCCTGGTGATCTTGTTGTCATGACCTATGACCTCCATGAGTGTGGTGTGGTGATGTGGTGGTGGATGGAGACCCCCTGCCCCCTCCCCTGTCCCTCACATCCCATCAGCGCTGGGCTCCCTGTGGGACGGGGAGCCGTGAGTGTGTCCCTTCTTTCGGGAGCCCTTCCTCTCCTCCTCCTTCACCCCTCCTTCTCCTCCTCCTCCTCCCCCTCCCCCACCATCCCCTCTCCTCAACTCTCGTCAAAGCTGTGTTCTCGGTGGTGTCCTGAACCACACGCGCCCGTCCCTTCTTGTGAGATCCTTCCTCCCTTCACCACCCTCCTCCTCCCCCCTGCCTCCCCACTCCCTCCCCTCTCTCCCCTTCTCCCTCCCCTACTCCCTACCTCTCCTGCTACCCTATCTCCCCCCTCCTGCCCCTTCCTCACCTCTCGTCAGCGCTGTGTTCCCGGAGGGGTCCGGAGCCACGCGTGCGTCCCTTCTTTCTGGATCCCTTCCTCTCCTCCTCCTCCTCCTCCTCCTGTATGAGGGCTGCGTTGCGTCCCCACACCTTGTTGCTGTCGCCTGGGGTCACTGAGGGGAGGGGAAAAACAGATCCCAATACATGAATGTGTACCGTACACTCAGGCACAAAGACACAAAACACAACCTTCATGTCAGAGAAAATGCTGTAGCCCCCTAAGGTTTGTACACCCTTAACAATTTCATACATTTTAATTTAAATTGGTCATTATAGTAAATATGGTCTGATCTTCACCAGAATTACATGAATGTCCAAAAAGTGTCTGTTTTACCTAATACCACCTAAACAATTGCATGTTATTATTTTCATTGGTCATAAACATTCTAAAGGGTGTACATGTGATGTTATTGTATGTGTGAAAGGGGGTTGACTTGTAATTGACTAACATGTGATTTGTGTGCGTGTATGAGCGTATATGTGTGTGTGTATGTTTGTGAGTGTGAGGGGGCTGACTTCAGACAACTGACTGACAAGTGTGTGTGTGTGTGTGTGTGTGTGTGTGTGTGTGTGTGTGTGTGTGTGTGTGTGTGTGTGTGTGTGTGTGTGTGTGTGTGTGTGTGTGTGTTCTCCTTACGCTGTATGGCTCTGAGGCGAGGCAGGATGGGGGGGCTGGTTGGGGGGGTTGAGTTGCTGCCCAAGATGCTCCGCCTCCGATCCACAGTGGGGGATGCCTGAACAGTGATCTTATGCTGGAAATCTACACACACACACACACACACACACACACACACACACACACACACACACACACACACACACACACACACACACACACACACATACATACATACATGTACGCATGCACACACACAATGACAGTGAGATATTGAGGCAGTGTTACATTTATTCTGATATTTGGAGCATTCCAAAAAATAGGGCACATAGTGCAAACCCAGACCCACACATTCATTAATCACACATGCACACACACACACACACACACACACACACACACACACACACACACACACACACACACACACACACACACACACACACACAAACACACACACACACACACACACACACACACACACACACACACACACACACACACACACACACAAACACACCCCCTAGACCGACGCACCTGAGGGCAGGCTGATGCGGTTGCCGTCCCCGGTGCGCAGCTTGAGGCGGCTGCGGCGGAACTTTCCGTGTCGCTGCTCGACGCGCGGCCGCTGCTGCTCCTGGTACAGCTGGCTGATGATGACGTGCAGCTCGCGCTCCAGGATGTGGATCTCCCGCTCCGCCAGCTCCTGCTCGCGACGCCGCAGCGCCTCCTCCTGACACTTCTGCGCCAGTGCCGCCCGGCTCAACTCCTCCTCCCACGAGCGCAGCTCCTACAACAGCCAAGAAAACAATAAAATAGTTAATCATATTAATTAGATTTAATAATATCACATATTACTACAATCATAATCATCAGCCAAACTCTGCTCCTCCCCCCAAGAGCACAGATCCAAGCATTGGGAGGAATTAGGTAAGTAAATATGCAATAATGCATGAATACAACTTTTTCAAACAATTATCAATCAGGCAATTATCAGCCCGGCTCAGCTCCTTCTCGTACGAGCACAGCTCCTAGGATGGATGGTAGTAACTAAGAAATGAAACCCCATTTCTTCCTGATAAATTCTCCTCCCTTGAGATGGTAAGCAAAGAAGTTGGTAAGAAGTTATATCAAACTCAAGCAGTAGATAATAACTAAAATAACAATTATCTGTCCAACTAAGCTCCTCCTCCCATGAACTCAGCTCCTAGGGCGGGAAACAATAGTAAGTAATAAAGAATATCAAAATATAAATCAGAAAATGACCTAATATAATAATTATCATTCCAGGTCAGCTCCTCCTCCCACAATTGCTGCTCCTTAGGATAGGAGATGGTAGTAAGTAAGAAATGAAATCCAATTAAACCAGGAAGTAAGAAGAAATAAGAAAACCACATGCTCAGCACAAATATGTTTTGGTATTCAAGATGCAGCACATTAAATGTAAACCAATATTGTCTGTTATTATTGCTTCAGTGGTAAGGCATCTTTAATATGGCAGCAGTCTGAATGCAAAGTGCACAGTCTCACGGGAAATATGGGATTAGGCAGTCATGGTGTTGGTGAGCCATGTAGGTGGAGATGTTTGGTTTGGCATGGCATAGGATTTTATATGCAAGCTATGTATCATAATGCAAGCTATCATGGGAAATGTACGGCCTGTGGTCTTATAGCACCATACCCTTATAATAATTTAATTTTATACAGAAGGTCTGGAACCAAATTGAGAAGCACTTACTGGAGGGAGCTTTGATGAAATTAGAAACATGCATCTTATTTTTCTAGGACTAAAGCCCTTCCAGATCACCAAGCCCAGATGTAATGTGGAAGGAACATTTTAATGCATGAAGGATTTTGGATGCATGGAAAGGCCAGGGTAGGAAATGGAGTAGTAACTGTGCTAATGTTTGGCCCTGTATTGGGGTTTATACTGCTGATTGTGAACCATGTTCTGTAGGTTCAGCTTGCGTTCTTTGAAATGGATATCAGTCTGCCAGGGGGAACCCGCCCTGCAAATGAGTGCAAATTGCTTGTTACACTGTACCACAGGGAAATACTATGCTATGGAATCTCTTTATGAAATCAATTTGCTGTTGACAACATGCCGCTCACAAAATTCTGTTAGAAATAGAAAGCAATTCACATTTATATGCAGGACACACTAGAATAGTCAGATTTTAGAGGTTGCAGCAGTATGTGAGATGCATAAAAAGTGTTTATAATACCAGTGTGTGTGTATGTGTCTCTGAGCGTGTATGTCTGTGTGTGTGCATGTGTTTGTGTGGATGGTTGGGCGTGCTTGTACGCTAGAGTGTTTGTGTGTGTATGTGCATGAACTTGTATATCTGTGTGTTTGCTGTGTGCAGGCCCAGGAAAGAACATCCTCTGAAAGGGCCCCATTCTCAATCCATACAATGTAATGCCTCTCCCTGATCCCTTTGCCCCCCTCCTATTGGCAAGCCTTATGCCCCGTGTACACCAGGCGCTACCTACATGACCCAGGTAGCTGGGGTGGTTGAACAAGTTTCGCCATGAATTCGCTTTATTCGATCTGGATGTGGCATTGACATGTTAGATTCAGCTAATCACATAACGGCTCTGTCTTGACGGCCTGGGACATTCGTCGATATGAACGTTCCAATTGGTTTTTCGCCGAACCGTGTCATAGCGAATTTGCCTATGATTAGCCTGAGTTTAATCGTCAACATTCGCTCTGGTCACTCAGTTCGCTTCGCTCCTGGCAAATTCGCTCTGGTAGCTTTATTCGCCTTCCCTCCATAGAGAAATAATGACTTCCGCCGCTCAGGTAGCGTAGTTTGCGCTTGGTGTACACAGGGCATTAGTGTGTGTATATGTAAAGACACACAGTCACCCTCTCTTTGGCTCTGAGCTGGTTGAACCTCATCTCAATCTCTGGCTTCCAGTCGTCCTGCAGTGAGTTTCAGCTTTGTTTGTGTACACAGTAGTCAGTAGTGTGCTAGTGTGGTGTAGGTGTGCATTGAAGTGCATGTATGTACAGTACATATGCACTGATAATAGCTTAAGGGCCGGAACGTGTCTGCATGTGGACATGGTGGTATTTGATGAATAAATAATGAGACTTAGCTTGTGAGTGTGGATAGTTTTTCCTCTTTATGCATGTAAATGTCGCCCGAGTGGCTGAATTGAGTGGGGGAGGAACCTTTGTGCAGGGTTGGCTGTGACACACGGGGCCAGTTAAGTAGCGGACCTTAACCAATGTAAACACACCAGTTAAGCTAACAGTGCAATGGGGATCAGCTGTGTGCTACAAGTGTCGATTATTGCCTCTAATGAATGGAGGACCACGATTGGAGGTTATGTGGAAGGAAGAACTTTAGGTTTCAACAATACGGGAAAAACGGCGGCGAAGACGAGAGACCGGTGGAACCACTGGGCGGGCGGCGAAGACGGGAGACCGGTGGAGCCAACGGACGAGAAGTGCAAGGACCGGAGCGAAGGCAGCGAGAAGCTAAGTAGTATCAAGTGGTCTGGGGTACATGTTTACTTTCAACGCTTTGGACCCAGCGTTTTTGTCGATCTAATGAGTGTGTTCTCCTCTCGTGTGACTGTCAAGAAGGAGTGAGCTCGCTCCGAACGTGCCGGCTGGTTGACACTACTCTACCATCCTCCCTCCGGGAATCTGAGAGCTGGGAACTTCCTTCACCTCCCACGGAGCGCTATCTACCGGGATACCGTGAGTCGCAGCCTTAAATAGTGTGTTGTGTGCCACCTTCATGTGGATGCTTTCTGCTACTTTCTATGTGCTTGAAGTGAATACCCGACTGCTGTGCTGTGCTGTGCTGTGTGCTTGCTGTGGCAAACGTGGACTCCCGGAGAACCCTAGCGCTGTCAACGAGGAGACTGGAAACTAGAGACTGAAGACTGAGACCAAGGGCCTGTTCCCGAACACCACCATACTTCTACATCCGGGGCTTTGCACGTGTGAGTCCTGGCCCATTGGGCCCCTAATAATTTGTGGTGTGGCTTGCAGTTCTTTTGCCTGGTAACCTCGCTTGCTGTGTTAACAGGACACGTTTGCAGTGTGGTGTGTGTGTGTGTCCCCTGCCTGTGATTCTAAGCCCCCACGAGAAGAGGTACCGTGGTGTCAAGCCTGCCCCCAACCAGTCTGACTCTGTCCAGTAGGATTTGTCCTCCCTGCTCTTCCAGCACTCAGTGAA
>NC_085875.1:48067105-48069605 GCF_034702125.1 Engraulis encrasicolus | reverse complement strand
CATTCTGGTAACAGCAAATTTATAACGGCACGTCTTAACGGGTTAATGGAAAAGCAAGAAATATTAAGTAATGGACAGAAAAAAAGCCTAGGAATATGGGGAGTGGGAGGTTGTGAAAACATTAGGTCCAAAAGGGAATCCGCGCAGAAAATGTTGGAAACTACTGTCCTACATAGACGTGTACATATACTGTATGTACTGTATATGTACAAGTAGACAGATACATGTACTGTATGGGTGTGTATGTATGCAGTCATGTATAAGTGCATTTGTATGTATATGCTCCACATTCTCACAAGCTCATGGACATAATAGTCATACACTCCACACCTCCACCTACTCCACCTAAAGACGTCATCACATCTCAACCTTCACACACTCACAGGCCCAGCTCTACGTACACCATCACCTCCACCACCAACCCCCCTCCACGCTTCCACAGGCCCAACTCTAAAGCCCCATTTCGACTAGCCCTGTTAGAACGGGGCTGCGCACTGCTGGGGCGTGGTTTCGGTTTTATTTTGCATTTACTCCACCCATACGCACCATCATCAGCTCAAACAGGGCCGAAACAGGGGCCATTATAGAATCGCCAGAGACGTGGTTCTAGGCGTGCGGAGCTAGTTCCACTAGGCTAGATGTTGCCCTGTGTTAGGATTTACCGGCATGTGCAAAGATCTATCCCCACCCACGCACGTAAAAAAATCAACATGGCTTTTCTGTCGGCAGTTTTTACAGTAGACTAGACATAGATAATTGGTCAAGCATTTATCATGTTCTTTAAAGTAACTCCAGTCCTTGGTCAAGGAGTTGTCAAGGAATTGTTGTGCTGACGGCATTTGGCTATCGACCGATTCAAAAAAATGTAGGCCTATTTTTTTTTTTTAAATGACTATTTCCATGTGGGAAGCTCCACGCCTTCTCCTCGTGAGAAGCCGTTTTTACGGGAGAAATACAGTATGAACACGCACCATGCAAAAAAGTCACAAGGCACAGCATCTGGCTAGCATTAAATTAAATCCTTTTCATTGCACATCTTTTCATATGGGAGTTCTCCGTAGCGTAGGACAGGTTGCTTTTATTCTGTGTTCATAAACTTTAGGTCATTTTTTTCTGGCCGTATGGGTTTACCTTTACATTTTCTTCCACATTCGCGAGCCTCTGCACGACCGTCTTATGCTTCTAAAGTTTAGTAGGCTGGCATTAGAAGTGTGCATGCTGTGGTAAACATATCACAGAACGTAGTTTTAGACGACGGGTGTCTGCTATTTATTTGCTTCATGGTTTGCGAATGCACGAAGGAAATTGGCTACAAATACCACGGCTAAAATCTACGCTCTACAGTCCAACAACCTCAATATCCAATTGCCTACAATTCACAAGACTATGGAGTACCTGTAACGAGTAGCCTAACTGGTTTTGATGAGGACTTGCCAGTGTTTTTTTACCATGCATTTTTGCCATGGCGTGCACCTGGACATGCAGACAAGAGGAGCGTTACTTTCATTAGATTTCACGGGTCCTTAGATGAAGCACGCTGAGAAATTATGATAAACATCCCCAAGCAGCCTACTTTTTCGAAGATGGGACTAATGTTCATTTAATTGCTTCCTGGTTTGCGAATGCACTTCAGTCAGGCAGAGGGAAGGCTGTACTATGGCTAAAATCTACAGTCCAACTTCAATATACAATTTCAATTCACAAGACAACTTCCCAAGTGAGTAGTGAGTATAACTTATCGTTTACATTAGGACTCTTTCGCTTCTGCTATTCACAATGCTGCGAAAGCACGATGTTGTCGCGGCTACTTGCAGCAGCTGATCATACCTGGCCCAGTTCTAGTCCCTGTTGTATCGAAATACGGGCCAGACACCACCATCGACCCCCCGTCAACTTTCATGAATATTTATGTCGCCTAGTTGTGTTAGAACAGTTCCGCGGAACCTAATGGGTAAAGGGCTTAAGTAAACCATCACTACCACCACTATCCACCCTCCACAGTGCATGTAGATATCAGCACACCCGCCACACTCCTACCAGCCTCCCCCTTCACCAAAATGCCACCCTCCACACCCCTCCCTAGTCCGCACCTCCAGACGTGACCACCCCGCCCTTCACACCCCCATAGCCCCACATCTTCATAGAGGTCACCACCACCTCACCCTCCTCGCCCCCATAGCCCCACAACTTGGTACACGTCACCTCCACGCACCCTCCACACTTCTACCATTCTCCACTTTCACCAAATGCCACCCTCCACACCCCCCACAGTACCTACCCCCCCAATCTTCACATCAACTCGCAGGCCCCACCTCCAGAGCTAAAAAATACCCCACCCCACCCTCCACTGTCCCTACAGCCTCCACTTTCACTAAATGCCATCCTCAACACCCTTCCCCGCAGTCCCCAACCCCAGACGTCACCAAACCCCCCCACCCTCCACACCCATGTGGTGTTTCGTCAACTGCTGAGAGGGCATTTTTAAACATCCATGAGGGGT
>NC_085875.1:48044605-48062105 GCF_034702125.1 Engraulis encrasicolus | reverse complement strand
ATCCCCCCCACCACCTCACTCATCCCCCCACAAACTATTCTGCCCACTCACCCACTAATTCAATCCGAGTCATTACCCCCCACCCCCCACTCTGCCCCCCTACCCCCTCATTCATCCCCCCGCTCCTCCACATCATTCGGTCCCTACCCCCCACACCTTACCCCCTCTCAACACACACACACCCGGTCTACTGTGTCTACCGGTATGTCAGTGTACACTCGCCTCCAAAAGACTTGTCGCCTACCCATCTGTTTGGAATAACAGCTAATAACCTGACTTTCAATTAATCACTTGGCTTCAGAAGGCACTCATATGAAAGCTACAACCCTCTCGAATGAAAATGAATGTACAAAAATACATTTTATGCACCAAAGAAAGATTGACCCTTTAATGAACACAGACAGGGCAGATTTTGACAAGACAAAAGTTTTGTCGCCTATCAAACATAATGTGAAAATGAGCAGATAAGTCACTTCAAAACACTTCAAATACGCAGATCGGGTGTCATACTTAATCACTGATTCACTCACACCTCTCCAGAAAATCAACTTTGGCCTTAGGTGTATGTTTAGGGTCATTGTAATCATGGAAAGCAACACAATGAAAATCAATGGAGTTCAATGAGAGATTGTGACATATTTGCTATTCGTAGAGCAATACATTTTTAACTTCATGATGTAATCAATGATAAAAGCCCTCACACACCAGCAGCATGCATGCAGCTCCACATAAGAGCTGTATCCCTCCCATGTTTGACTTTAGGCACCATGTATTTTTTCAAAATTCTTCACCTTTAACACCAAAGAAGTCTCTCCCACTGTCCTGTCTCAAAAAAGCCAGCCAAGAGTATGTCAGGCCTAATTCTGACAAAAATGAAGGCTAATGGGACTCTGAAGTCAAGATCCCAAGATCAACCATTTTAGAACTGATAGCATCAAAACTATATGGTGTTGGAGATGAAGAATATGAAAAAAGAGAAATGGTGCATAAAGTGAAACATGGTACAGATACAGCTCTTATGGGGAGCTGCATGCATGCTGCAGGTGTTTGAGAGCTGTTCTCATTGATTAAATCATGAAGTTAAACATGTATTGCTCTACGAATAGCGAATATGTCACCATCTCTCATTGAACTCCATTGATTTTCATTGTGTTGCTTTCCATGATTACAATGACCCTAAACATACACCTAAGGCCAAAGTTGATTTTCTGGAGAGGTGAGAGTGATTCAGTGATTAAGTATGACACCCAATCTGCGTATTTGAAGTGTTTTGAAGTGACTTATCTGCTCATTTTCACATTATGTTCGATAGGCGACAAAACTTTTGCCTTGTGAAAATCTGCCCTGTCTGTGTTCAGGAAAGGGTCAATCTTTCTTTGGTGCATGACATTTATTTTACATACATTTTCATTCGGGAGGGTTGTAGCAGTATGAGTGACTTCTGAAGCCAAGTGATTAATTGAAAGTCAGGTTATTAGCTGTTATTCCAAACAGATGGATAGGCGACAACTCTTTTGGAGGGGAGTGTATGTAAAGTTACACACTGGCCACACACACTTGAGAAAAGCACACTCAGGCAAACACACATACACATACAAACGCACGCACACACGCACGCACGCACGCACGCGCACACACACACACACACACACACACACACACACACACACACACACACACACACACACACACACACAGTGTGGCAGGATAATATGACAGTATTGAGAAAAATGTGTGAAAGTATGCCATTCTGGAAAACAGAGAAAATTTTGAATTTTGGAGGACATAGATGGCCCCAAGTTTTAATCTTTTTCAATGGTCTTTTTCTGGTCTGCAATCCACTGTGAAAACCCTGACAGGACAATAGGCCTAATTTTCCCAGCCATAGACTCTCTATGTGCATTTCAATCATTATTTTCAGCACTTTCTTTTGGATATTGCAAGGTGGCCAACTTTATTTTCATTTGTTTTAGTTTAGTCAACCTTTGTAAACATGTATGTAAGGAAATAGGACAGAATAGTGCTGAAAGTAGTTAATCGTTCATGAATATCACCTTATAGTACAATGTAATAATGCATGAAAACAAGTCATTTTGGAAAATGGCTGCCATATTCAATTCTGAGCAAAAATTGACGTGGCCCCATGTTTTAATTTCTTCCAATAGGCCTTCTGGTCAGTAATCCACAGAGAAAAGTGCGGTAGGACGAAAGGCCTAATTTTCCCAGCTGATGACCTGTCTAATAGAGGAACATTGACATGGTGGAACTAAAGGGTAGGGATGAACTGAATCAAAGATTTACTTTTGGATTCTGCCAAATATTGGCATTGTTGATGGGGTTTGTGTTCGACGGAACCCTAGCTCGCCAACAGAACCGAATCCTACCGCAAAAGGATGCTGTGCAATGGTTTTCACTGCATTATAATGTACCTAATGATCAGAGTAGGATTCATTATTCGTAATTCTTAAGCACTTGATTCGGAATTTGGCAAAATCTAAAAAAATCAAGATTAGGAACATCCCCACTAAAAAGTAATACTTCAAGAAGTACACTTCAAGAAGTACCGGTAGTTAGTTGGTGTTGGTGTGTTATGATGATGAGTGCACTCTTTACTCCACAACAATCTATAAATGTAAAAAAATATTCCCCTTAATTTGCTTCCACCGCATTGTGTAAAAAATGAGTGGACAATGACACATATTTAGCACCTGGCTTTTTGAAGTACAGTGACGATTGGGATTGCACACAGAATGTGCAAGTATTAGGCTTGTGTGTGTGTGTGTGTGTGTGTGTGTGTGTGTGTGTGTGTGTGTGTGTGTGTGTGTGTGTGTGTGTGTGTGTGTGTGTGTGTGCGTGTGTGTGTGTTTGTGGCATATGTAAAAAGCAAAACATATGTATACCAATTGGCTCACATAGCAAGTGAGTGTGGTTGCACTATGACGATATAAGCAGAGACTTTGTGTTTACTGGTTGAGCACGTGCATGTGTGTGTGTGTGTGTGTGTTTAGCCTACTGTGAGTACCGTGAGCACGTGCATGCATGTGTATGTGTTTGTGTGCGTGCATGCTTGTGTGTGTGTGTGTGTGTGTGTGTGTGCGCGCGCGTCTGTGTGCGCGCGTCTCTACGTGTTGTGTGCGTGCGTGCGTGCGTGTGTGTGTGTGTGTGTGTGTGTGCGTGCGTGTGTGTGTGTGCGCGCGTCTCTGCATGTGTGTGTCTGTGGTTTCCCATCTCCCCCACTGAGCTGGTGATGGAAGCCAGTCGAGCGGAGAGATTGCCTTAGAAGCCAGCCGGCCAATCACACGCGAGCTGCAAAGCTAATCACGCCTGACACACCAATAAGACGCAGGTAGCTAACGGAAACAGCCAATGGGAAAGAGTGGAAGTGAGTTAGGGATAAATCCCCTGATAATAGGCTTGGGGTTTAGGAAAACAGCAGGGCAAACCTACTGCAAAAGACAGGATTACCCCTTACAGACACATACAGCACAGCACACCACACACACCCTTGGCCCTCGCAATCAGCAACAACAGGGTAGATCACTCACACACACACGCAGGTCACACGTGCATACATGCGCACACCTGCACACATGCACACACGCACATGCATTACACTCACACACAGAGACCGTGAGCCGAACTGACCTGAAGCACACCAATTCTACTGTATATGGAGGACACTTGTGCAGGAAAGCACACAATAACTGAATGATATTATTAATTTATTTATTAATACATTCAGCTGTGCTGTGAACGTAATGCACACAGATAGATGCAAGACGCACATCCACAACTAAAGGCCATCTTACTATAAAATGCAGATTTGGAGGCGTATGCACACACACACACAAACTAGAACAGAAATACTGGTTTCACACTGTCTTTACCTCAACGTGACAAAAAATGGTCAGGGCATTATTGACACATACTTTTGATCCTGAAGCATTTGTACATTATCATATCAAAATGAACACAGTGCATTGTGACAAAACACCTTCAAAAGGGGCATTTTTTTATCCAGTAGGGCAAAGGGGCAGATGCTTTAGCACCACCTCGTCCCTAGCTGTGCACGCCTATGCTAGGGTTGTAGGTGTGCTGTGACGGTCACTCTAATGAGGTCGGCTCTTTGGTGTAGTGATTAGAGCACACGTTTGGCAGCCCTGAGCCCTGGGTTTGAAGCTGGGTGGGGCAACTCTCCTCCTCATTGGGACAGCGTTTATAAAACAACATGATATCTGCTAGATTGGACTAAGTTTACTGGTAAGAAATCTAATGCAAGGTGATACAGAACAGGACAATTCAAATTGAAATTCCTTGAATTTTAAATGAATTTGAAGAATGAAGTTACCTTCCCTTTGTGCAGAGTCTATGTTATAACCTCCCTGTCACCAAAATTGTAATGACCAAAAGTCTTAATCTGTTCTCAATTAATTCATAGCAATGTTGTTGTGATGTGTAGAGCCTTTTCAGCAACGTGTGAATAGGCCCGCCGGGGCAAAGAAGCAACCCTTCTGATCTGTGAAGTCTCTTTCAAGAAAAAAATAGTGACGGCATTTGCTTGAGTAACCTTTCATCATAGATAAGATTTGAATTGAATCAAATTGAATTAGGTTAGATTCGGGGCAGTATGCGGACTAGATTTGTCTGAAAATCTGATAGGTCAATGTTCACGAAGACTCGTAGAGGGCCCGACTGACATTAGATATTTGGCATGATATGAAGGGGTGATGGAGACATAGCCAAGTGTCTTAGATCAAATTACAAAGCTCAGCAATCACACTCAGACTCTGGAATCATCCTCTCACTCAACCTCCCCACTTTACTTTCAACCGTCAGGAAAAACTGTTTGCATCTGTCCATTCAAATGATTGATGCAATACAGAGGTACACACCATACAACACCATGCCATTTATATAGGATGGGTCATTGTCTGGAGTAAATTAGAGCATTTTAAGCTCATGCTCAAATACATCACGTACAGTACACACACGGTTCACCAGTATTACACACAAAATGATAATGTGACAAGATATTGCATGATAGCACACACACACACAAACACACACACACACACACACACACACACACACACACACACACACACACACACACACACACACACACACACACACACACACACACACACACACACACACGCATACAACACACACATCGCAGCTCTACAAGTACTGTAAACACATAGTTGCATGTCATTTCCCCGACATAAGGCGATAGCAATACAGTTAATTCGCTGTGCGAAATCTGGAGTTAAATCTGGAGTAACATGGCGGCCGCAGATATCGGAAACGCGACCGACTGTCAAGGTCTAATTTGCGTCTTTGACGTTGCCTTGCATCTCGAGGCCATAAGCAAAAGGCTAGGCGGAGAGGAAAGACAAAGAGAGGGACACATGGATGTCGTGAACAGGTCGTAAAAACGGACCGATGGCCACCGTGAGTACAGTACACACACGGTTCACCAGTATTATACACAAAATGATACTTATGGTAGTGACAAGATATTGCATGATGGCACACACTCTCTCTCACACACACACACACACACACACACACACACACACACACACACACACACACACACACACACACACACACACGCATATATACACACACACGCATACAACACACCCATCGCAGCTCTACAAGTACTGTAAACATATCTATTTGCATGTCATGGCGTGACTCACTGTTGCTGGACTTGAGGTCGCGGTGTATGACGGGCACCAGCGCCTGGCAGTGCAGGTAGAGCATGGCGCGCGCCACCTGCACGGCCCAGTCCACCAGCGTGTGCGGCGGGATGCGCTTGCCGGCCAGCGCCCGGTTCAGGGGCCCGCCGCGCGCGTACTCCATGACCAGGCAGAGGTGCGGCTCGGTGAGGCAGACGCCCAGCAGGGCCATGACGTTGGGGTGCCGCAGCATGGTGAAGAGCCGCGCCTCCTGTCGCACGCTCTCCAGCGTCGCCGCCGCGTCCTCGTCGGGGTCGCGCCGCGCCGCCTTCACCGCCACCTCCATGCCGCGCCACTGCGCCCGGTAGACCTTGCCGAAGCCGCCCGCGCCGATGATCTCCTCCAGCGTCAGCTCCGAGAAGTCGATGTCCAGCACTGCAGGAGGAAAAAAGTAAACAAATTAAAAAAGAGAGTAGTAGTGGGTGAGGATGACAGGGAGAGAGAGAGTACTGCACATACTTTTACTAGAATTATTCTTTTTTTGTCTTTAGATTTCTTTCTTTCATCATTTTATATATTCTATTTTATCTTATTTGGACATCGTATGCTTTCATGCTCTTATCATTCCTATTATTTTATTGTATGTCAGCTTTGGCAACACTGCTTCACTGAGCCATGCCAATAAAACTACCATTGAATTTAAATGAGAGCGAGAGAGAGAGAGAGAGAGAGAGAGAGAGAGAGAGAGAGAGAGAGAGAGAGAGCAAAAGAATCAATCAATCAACCTCCCGCACTTTAGAGATAAATGGTAGATAAATGTAGAAGGAGAGAGGATCGAAGGGTAGAGGGTGACAATGGGAGAGAAAGAGAGAGAGAGAGACAAAGAGGAATAGAGTAAGAATGTGGCAGAGAGATAAGAGAGGTTGAGTAATAATCATGGAAAGACACTCCATAGAGGAAGGAGTAGAGTCTGCTATTTGCTTCTCCCAGATATTGGTTCCTATGCAATGTGATCACTGGGAGTGAATGGATTTGTATGTTGCCTTTTCCCAAAAATGTTCCACTGATAAACTAGACAGAAACATTCTCCTGTTGACAACTTTTCACAAAGTCCTGCAATACAAGGCCTGCCGGCTAGCCTGGCAACGCCATCCCATGTAAGATTTTGGCTCCGCACCTAGTCTGGCGAAACCCTCCTAGCTCGGTTCGCCGACTGTTTAGCCAATTAGCAAACAGTTGAGTGTGGTGACGCAGACTCATCCACGAGGTCCGTTACTGATTGGTTACGGCATAACTATTCACACTTTTGTTATTTGTATGCTTTTTTTTCCATCTCTGTGCGTCACTCGAAGGAAACGCAGATTTCAGCACCACACATGTGGACAGCTTCGGACACACTGTTGAAGGCGTAAGCTCACGTCACTCGGAGTAAACACATATTTCAGCACCACACATGAGGACAGCTCCGGGCACACTGTTTAGGTGTAGGCTCGCGCGTGGACAACTCCCCACAAGAGTAACGTGACGTCGGAATGGCGGTATGATTAACTGTGGAGGTGTGTCGGAATGGCAGTATGTCGGAATGGCAGTATGTCGGAATGGCGGTTGCCCCCCGCTCAGAGTACCTCAGTCATGGAAAAGGATGAAGGAGAGCACTGGTTAACTACTCCACTAGCCTGAAACCTAGTGGGCCACAAATCGATCCTGCAACCCTCTGGCTTCATCATGGCACCTGACACATTAACCGACTACCCGTAACAGCCCTGCAATTTAATGTGATCTCCTAGAACTACATGAAAATAAATAAGTATGGATAGGACTGGTCAGTCAAAGATGGTTGGTTGGTCAGATTGGTCAGTAGTCTTCTATATTGCACGGGTCCCTGTTCCTGCATGAGTACAGTATGGCCTTGCTGTAGACAGTCAGAGTAGAGCGGGGACTTTGGCCAGTGTGGCTTAGCTAAGAGGAGCTATTCCATCTTGAGCAAAATGATGAACCTGCTCTTGTGAATAACTGGTTGCTTGCCAATGCCAACCCACCGAAGAAGCAAAAATTAAATCGGTATTGAAGATCACCCTTAGCATAAAGAGGAGGCGTAGGCAATGCTGAAAGACACAGCGACAGGGAAACAGAATCTGATAGGATAGTTGGGTTAGCAATCTGTAATATATCACAGAGAAATAAGGGCTTGCTAAACTAATCCTTTGTGCTAAACAGCATCCTGTAGAGGTGGTCTGGCAGTGCTGTTGTAACATTGCCTACCTTTACGGAGTAGACTTTGCTGAATTTTGAAACAATGGGATTTGCCTTTAAATCAATTGCTGACACCTACGTAGCTGTGATGCATGGGATCAGACTGCTGCAATGCTGCCTAAGCATAACAATTGATGTGTTGCACATAATGTCAGCATCAACATTTAAAGTAAACCCAGACTGTAACAGCACAGAGAAAGTGCCCTAGACATGGTAGCAGGCCTCTAAATTAACTTTTTTCATCACCAGCCAAAATGGTTGGTAAGTGTTAATCTTACTAGCCAAACACACACTCACTATTGGGTCAAAGTGACTACTTGGTCTTTTCTACCAGTCAAAGTGAAATTTCACCAGCATTTGACCATTTGGTGGTGCTAATTTAGGGCCCTGCGTGGTAAAAAGAAATTGTGTACAACATGATAAGATATTGTCTTTTATATGCCTGCCGCTAAATTCAATCTCATGACTAATGAGCAGGTTAAACGAGTAACACTCTGACATTGTAGGACACGCAACGGTGAAAGTCGATATCTAGGCCAAGACGCCGTCTACACACAGTGGGCTCCTGCGGGGAAACCAAGAACAAGGAATGTGCTTGGCATGGGGTGAGGCATGAGGACAGGAGAGCTCGTCTGCATGTCTGGGATATGCACAGTATGTACAGGGAAGCAGACAGGGAGGGCACAAAGACGCCTCAGTTGTTCCAGCCCGGGCCCAGGGAGAGACAGAGGCTCAGAATTGGGTCCTCATTACATTGTATGCATTGGGTCGGGGGACCTTTCGTATGACTTTTCCCAGGGCCCAGCTAACACTGTCCGTGTCCCTGTATATGTACGAGGAAGGTAATGAAATAGAGATGACTTGTGTCTGACTGGCTGGGGAGGGGGTGAAAAAGAGTGATGGTATGCATGCCTGTCTGCCCCAATCTGTCCGCCTGAACTGAGAAAGGTCTTATTTTCTGTACGGTATCTGCCAGGTGTGTGTGCATGCATGAAGCCAAAGAGGTGTGTTTCAGTCCCTGTCACTCAGTCTCTCTTTGCTTGTCTGATTGTTTATCTGTCCCATTGCTGTTTTGTTTGAACGTTTTATTATTTTGTCAGTCATCGTTTTTGTTCTACCAGTCTCTCGCTCTCTAGCTGTCTTATCTTTTGGCTCTTTGTAATAACAGATTTCGTGCTCAGTCTGTGTATGTATGCGTCTCTCTCTGTTATGTGTTTTGTCCTGTTTGTTTTCAGTTTTTGCCTTCTGTCATGCATCCCTCCTTGGGGTCTCTCTCTCTCTCTCTCTCTCTCTCTCTCTCTCTCTCTCTCTCTCTCTCTCTCTCTCTCTCTCTTTCTTTCTCTCTCCCCCCCCCCCTCTGTGGAGTCCCCCCCCTCCCCCCCCCCCCCCCCCCCCCCCCCCCCCCCCCCCCCCCCCCCCCCCCCCCCCCCCCCCCGCCCCCCCCCCCCCCCGCCCCCCCCCCCCCCCCCCCCCCCCCGCCCCCCCCCCCCCCCCCCCCCCCCCCCCCCCCCCCCCCCCCCCTCCCCCCCCCCTCCCCCCCCCCCCCCCCCCCCCCCCCCCCCCCCCCCCATCCCCCCCCCCCCGCCCCCCCCCCCCCCCCCCCCACCCCCCCCCCCCCCCCTTCCCCCCCCCCCCCCCCTCCCCCTCTCTCTCTCTCTCTCTCTCTCTCTCTCTCTCTCTCTCTCTCTCTCTCTCTCTCTATGTCATCCTGTTGGACTCCTCTCCTGTTTACTATGTCAATGTCCCATCCCATCCCTTTCTCTGTGATCCACCTTGTTGTGCCTAGTTCTAGTTCATCTTTATAAAATGCTGTAGTCTCGAGTTCTGAGGGGGTGTAGCAGTTGAGCCTTCATAGCTGTATCCTTCCATCCTGCTCAGTGTCTCCTCCATTCAGTTCTCCCACTCTATGAATTTGGCAGATTATCTGTGTCATTCGTATCATCCCATTCCTTTGTCTGACACTGGTTGTCCTTCTCTGGCTTGGGATGTTCTGAGGTCTCTCTCTCTCTCTCTCTCTCTCTCTCTCTCTCTCTCTCTCTCTCTCTCTCTCTCTCTCTCTCTCTCTCTCTCTCTCTCTCTCTCTCTCTCTCTCTCTCTCTCTGACACAGAGAGAAAGAGAGAGGGAGAGAGAGAGAGATGGAGAGTGATTCACAAAGATGGAGAGTAGGAGGAGGAGGGCTGCACTGCCTTCTCCCAATCTGCCCTGCAGTCTGCCTGTCGTAAATATTTCATCCTGAGCGCCCTGGCATGAAACTAGGCCATTCACAGGCAGGAGAAGCCCCACAACAGAGAGAGACAGAGACAGAGACAGAGAGATGAGAGATAATACAGAGGATCGGACAATATGGTTGACAGACTGCAGTGGGTGAAAGAATGCAGGCACAGATTTGGATGGACAATTACGAGCATCCACAATATGTAGTCTACGTCTGCTAGGGAGGACCAGGTGAACCCTATGTGGTAGCATGCAAACACAGCGCACAGGAGAGTCATTTCTCAGCATCAGAAGCCAGAAACTTGCTGTCTCTGCAACAGAATACTCCACGACCTAGCCAACACTATGCAACTTACATTTTCAGAAATAAATGTGACAGAGAATGGAATGAATGCACCATATCCTGGGGTTGAAATGATATTTTGCTATATTAGCCTACTACATGACCTGATGGAATTGGTGGGTATTCCATTCCACCAAAGCTAAGGTCATTACTCTCTCTCTCTCTCTCTCTCTCTCTCTCTCTCTCTCTCTCTCTCTCTCTCTCTCTCTCTCTCTCTCTCTCTCTCTCTCTCTCTCTCTCTCCTGTATGGCCTACACTTTCCCCTCAAGGTCTATCTGGTAAGTAGGCTATTCTACAGAGCTGCAGTACATGGTGTTCTGTGGCGAGAACTGCACCAAATCAAAGGAGAGAGAGAGCGAGAGAGAGAGAGAATACTACAGTGCAGTCGACTACATGTGCGTCGAGAACAAAGAGACCACTTTTTTTGCACATGACTACAATAGGGTGACAAGATTTTTTGTATTTTTTGTATATTTGTGTCCCGAGAGAGTTTGCTTGGGACCTGGGACACACAACTCCAAACCGGGACTGTCCCGGTTAAACCGGGACGTCTGGTCACCCTACAAGCGCCGTCAACTGCTATCTATGTATGTAACCTTGTTTACGCATATGTTGTGAAGGTACCGGTTGGACATGGCTGCTGATTGACATTCCAGCAGAGGCTCAATATACATGGCAGCTCAGGACAAGTTGCCTAACAACCACACCACGTCTGCATCCAGCATGACAATGATCAGTCATGTTCGGGCGGCACGCCAGCATCTAGCGGGCCGCTAGCTCACTTTCCAAAGCGCATCGATCTTTTGTGTGTATCGATGGCCGGTTTATATGCGGGGGTAGGCAGGCTACGTGCGTGGACTGGACAGGTTGGTTAGTGCTGCTGAACCGCCACTCGATCAGGGCAAACTCAAGACAAGCCAAGAAGGATACGGAATGTCTGTAGTGTCAGAGCCAAGGCTGTGGACCAGGGCTACTGATGCACGAGAGGTGAGTGCATGCATGCGTCAAGCCTCACATCTACAGGGAGGAGTGGCGCCAACACCCCCACCTACACTACACAATAAAGTGAAATTGAACTCGGACCACTCACTGTTGGAATTCAGTGCAATGGAAATGTTGGTCCATGCACGCAGACGCAGCTTAGAATGTGCAGGACACAGAGGTCGCTCTATAATTACTCCATGATACTGATGTTACTCTCTGTGTGTGTGTGTGTGTGTGTGTGTGTGTGTGTGTGTGTGTGTGTGTGTGTGTGTGTGTGTGTGTGTGTGTGTGTGTGTGTGTGTGTGCGTGCGAGCGCGTGCGTGCGGACGTGCGTGCGAGCGTGTATGTTGGTGTTGGTGATTGTTTTACCTTGAAGTGGTGGCACAGTACACTGGGAGTAATCCTCGGAAGTAGCGTCCCGGAGTTTCTCCGAAATGCCATTACTGCTGCTCACATAGTTGCAGGGGAAAACACCGACGCGGTCCTCAATCATGCCCGTCCACCAGCCCTCATCCCCGGAGACGAGCGAGTCCTTGGACAGGACCTCTACCAAGTCCCCTTTGCGCAGACTGAGCTCATCCTCTGCACCTGCATCGTAGTCGAATACGGCAGTCCACAGGCCGATGACGGCGGCCCCGGGTACGGCTGGAGCTGGTGCTGCGGCAGTGCCATTCTCAGGCACTGGGAAGACCCCCGGCCAGCCGACGGTCTCCGCTATGGGATTGAGCCCCGTGTTGTGCCCCACCGGCGCCGCGCATCCTTTGGGGCTCCGGCTGGGCTCAAAGGGCGATCCGAAGGCATCCATGGACGCCATCCATATGGCCGACGTGGTTCATCCGTGGAGAGGCGCGACCAGCCTACTACACCTGCCGCGGGATGGTGGTGCGCTGGCGGGCAGCGCACCAGCGATACAAAGCCGCGGCTGCCACGACGAGGGAATAAATAGCTGCTATAATCCTGCAGCGGGGCCGTTAAAACGCCTCACTGTGTAGTCGCACGCATCTCCCCTTCCTACCCCTGCCTACTGATAAAAAACCCCAAACACAAATGTCTATTTTAACTCTTGTTTTTTAAATATAATATTGAATTTGCAGCTATACCTGCCTAGGATGTTGTTTCTTTCCATCGTTACAATCCTCTGCGCGCGTCCCCGCCCAGCTCATGCAGTCGAGTGGCTGGTAGCCTACAGTAAGCGGCCATCAGTTTGCGTTCTGTGATTCGCGCGCTACCACATCAATCAAGGGCCGCCGCTTACCTCGCATACATCACCACTGATCCACCCTATATGTGACTGTGCAAAACGTTGAGGGCGACTGAGCGCATATCGCTCGCTCTCTCTCTCTCTCTCTATACCAAGGCAGCGATTTATGTTGCTTATAGGCAGGAAAGGAACGGCATTATATGTGGGTGCAGTAGGCTACTGCTTGTACTGTACACTCTGATCCAGAATCAAAGGATTTTGGATCTCAATGAGCCAGTGTAGGATTCATCGCACGTCACCTGTCAGCATGGAACTATTGGACATATTCCACTTAGTTCCTCGAAAGTTCCATTTATTTATATTAAGACTCAAACAGCTTTGTTGTTTAACATGCTAGCATACAAGAACATTTTATTCATTGAATTCATGAATGTCTGCATTGCATTTGGAATTAATGATTTCATATGAATAGCTTTTTTTGGCCGAAGAGACTGAACCCTCTGCCTGAACTGAAGTAGGCAGCTTAAAACAAGGATATGGGTGGGAGGGATCCAGGAGGATGGAGTTGTTTCCTTTTCACTGCCTTAATGTAATTTTATGAGGTAACAGGTAAGAGTTTATGATTCTAACAAGGGATTCCTGTTTACTTACCTCATGGTACAGTGTAATAACTCGTAGCATTATGGTGTTGTACATACATCATGTATTTTTGTGAATCCACATACCAAGGGTGCCTTGGGCCCCAGTTCAGCACTTTGCCTTCTTGGAAGAAATCAGCGTGTTTGCAAAGAATTATAAAAGCTTACATTACATTGTCATTATGGTATGTAGGAGCATAACAAATACATGATGTAATAACATACTTAAATGCCTTTACACCAATTATCCCACTGTACCTAATGAGATAAATGTACATTACATAGCTGACACTTTCATCCAAAGTGACTTTCAGTTATTCTTTTTCAGGGTCAACACTTTAAATGTTCTTTTACTTAAGACATGTAATACATATTTTTTCAGGGTGTTTGTTACAGCATGAATCAAGTCTATCCTTTTTCAGCATGCATGTGACGACAGGTGAGAACCCCTCTAGTAGACCTTCGCACTGTAGATGGCAGTAGCACCCATCTTATGCAAGCTGCCACCATACACCACAGAAAGAGAAGAAGAAGGAGGGGACAACTTCCCTTCAGGAGACCAAACATGAGCATGCTCCTTTGCATTGTAGGCAGGGTTTTGGGTATCTTACTCTGGTACACAATTCTTTGGTTACAATCCTTGGAGCAATGTGGGGTTTGATGACTTGCTCAAGGGCACATCATCCATGAATGGAGGTGTAGGATGTCAGGTGGGATTCAAACCCACAACCCCAGATTGATTGGCCAAATTCCTAACCAAGGCTGCCACAGAAAGCCTAAGTACACTGTGACACTATCAGTGAGCCCTTAAAACAAAGTGTTGTTATTATTAAGCGGGCTTGCAGAGCAAGGCCTGATTCTAGTAATCCCTAAGTTCAAGTTCAAGTAATTTTATTTGTCACATACATGATATTGTAGTGAAATGATGATGGGGTCATCAGCTCTGCATCTTAAGAATTAAAGAAGTAAAGTAAAATAGGAAATAAAAGGTGAGAAATAAGTTAAAGAAAAAAAAACTAAGAAAATGATTATTTAAAAAAGTCTCTGTTCAGCAGTCGCACTGCCTGGGGGTAAAAACTTTTCCTCATTCTTTCTGTACTGGCCTGAATGGTTCTGAGTCGTCTGCAGGACTTAAGTAGGGTGAACATGTAAGCATAAGAGTTGGGGTGTGAGACATCCTGCATAATTTTCCTAGCCCTGGCTCCCACCCTCTTAATGTAAAGACCCAAGAGTCCTGGAAGGTTGGCTCTGCAGAGCGCACCACTCTCTGTAGGTCCTTCTGTTGCTGTTGTGTGTTGTGTAAGTACGTTTATTATTATGCTTGCTTGATTCTCTTGTGCAGGGCAGTAAAAATAGAAAATGGATCTCCTCCTAGGCCTTTCGAGATAGAGACACCGTTCAAACACTAAAACGACCGGCTCGGTTTGGAGATCATTTGTACTGCTATAGCGTGTTCATGTCTCTTGTCGTTTTTCCGTTTTTGGCGATTTTGTGCAAATTTGGGTCCTCACTGAAAACAATGGTAGAACCTTCAGAGACAGAGTTCCGTCCCACTCTACAGATCAGAGTGTAGGAGGCTTTTTCGTTCATAAAACATCAACACTTTCACCTAGAAGTTTAGTTGATGTGTTGTTGGCGAGCTCTATGAGATGTCCCCAAACTGTGAAAGTTTCATGTCCCAACTCCCATTACTTTTTAAATGGCAGGTGTGTAAAAACGGCAGGGCTGGCCCCATTGCTTTCCCCATTGACTCTTGAAGTGCCTTTCTGAAGAGGTCAGCACATCTTCCACAAGAGGTCCATTTATGACTGAACCGTTTAACCTATAAACTTCATTCAACGACTGTTAGAAAGATCACACATATGACTCCAATCTGTGTGCATGTGCCAATTCTTTTGAGGTTTTTTTTACAACGATAAGCTATAGACCTAGAAACTGTTATTGATTCTGCAGTCTGCCTTAGAGCACCATACTAACTGCTATACATACAATCACAACAGGTGCTGCCAATAAAGGGTTCCATCTCAACTGTCACTTTCTCTCAACATTCTATTCTTAACGAGCAGCTGCACTACAGTCAGAGAGAGTAGAGAGGGAGAGGTTCCATTGGCCCATTGTTTCCTGGTTCTATTATTGGGGGGGGAAATCCCCCTTTAGGCAGACCTAGGCAGACCTGAGGATTGTTCTATTCAATGCTAGGAGCATTATGACACGCCCCTTTAGGCAGACCGGAACCTGGTCATGTTAGGTGCCCATAGAAACCTATTATGTTGGCATATCTCTATACTTAAAGAATCTCTGCTACAGTTCTAGAAGTCTATTGTTCAGCTCTTCAATGCAATCTAATATTGTCTTGCTGGAATGCCTTTGGCAGGCAGCTGCTTGGCCCAATGGTGAAGGTGCTGGATCAGAGATATGGAGGCTGGGAGTTTGAATACCACTCGGACCCATGTTGATTTTCAAAATTATATCATATGCAGTGTTCCTTAGCCAACTTAAAATACCATGTATGTCATTTAGTATCAATGGCAAAGGTGCTGGATTACAGATATGGAGGTTGTGAGTTCGAATCCCACTCGGATCCATGTTGATTTTCAAAATTATATCATATGCAGTGTTCCTTAGCCAACTTAAAATACCATGTATTTCATTTAGTATCAATAGCAAAGGTGCTGGATTAGAGATATGGAGGTTGTGAGTTCGAATCCCACACGGACCCATGTTGATTTTCAAAATTATATCATATGCAGTGTTCCTTAGCCAACTTCAAATACCATGTATGTCATTTAGTATCAATGGCAAGGGTCCTGGATTAGAGATATGGAGGTTGTGAGTTCGAATCCCACTCGGACCCATGTTGATTTTCAAAATTATATCATATGCAGTGTTCCTTAGCCAATTTAAAATACCATGTATGTCATTTAGTATATCCCCAAAACGCGGAGCTACAACACTTTCAAGATGGCTGAATCCAAGATGACTGAATTGTTTGGCCCATAACTTCTGACTGGGTGGATGGATTTTTTCCAACATTTCTTTTAGCTTTGTTTTCTCAATAGTAGTTTGTTGACCATCTCCAATGGTCCTGTGTAGAGGCATGTTCAAGGCAGTGACGTGGTTTAAGCAGAGATATTATATTGGGACTAAGAAAATATTTGGTTTAAACTTTGGCTCAGCCTATGCCCTGGTAGCCTCGCGAGCCATCCTACGTACTTCCGCCAAAGGATTGGCTCCACTACTGTAGTCTGGCCATGCTTCTCTGTGGAGTGCCTGGAGCAGTAGAATTTTGATCGCAACGCCCCCCCCCCAGAAAACAGCCAATAATCGAATACCCCCCCACGTGGGGGCGAAAGGGGGAGGACGCTCGGGACAATGACTTACACATCTGCGCCAGAGCCATGGGTCTGCGCTATGTTGTTGTTGAGTAACTGCCAGCGATTGGGTGAGAGGTGTCCAATAATTTCAAACCATAACTGAGTGCAAACTTCCTGCTTCCTACAATCGCTTCAGAGCAAACAAATGCCAGACCATGAATAACAAATGAAATGGTAGTATTATGAGATGGTCAGGACCAGGCTAATGCCCTGGACCAGTAGCAAACCAAGGGAGGTGGGTCAACCATGGCATTTCAGAATGTTAGTTGTTATGCTCTTGGTCAGACCAAGTCTTGAAGAGATTTGAAAGTAATTATAATCAGGCTAGGGGACTAGTGGGGAACGGAGATGGGGGAAGGATGGGACGCAGGGGTGTAGCAGCAAATTGTGGGCCCTATGTACAATCTGCTCCAATGGTTCCCCACAGCCATATACAGTATTTACATAAATCGGACTGTGTGTAGGCCCTCTATGGGACCCTGGTGACTCAGTCACACTCTACCCCCCTGTACGACACTCCTGTTGGGAAATGAACCAGGCTGGATTCGAACCTGTGTCACCATGGCCAATGTATGTATTTGGTACAGTGTGTTAGCAAATTTGATGCACTTGTAGACTACATCAATGCTAGGGGCCTACATTACTATGTGTCCTGCTAGAAATTGTGTCACACAAAATACATTTTCAAATGACGTCCTTTATTTTCTGTTGACAAAAATGAAACAAAAATCAAAAAACAGAAATAAATAGATAAATAGATTGGCATAAATAAAATCGAAATAAAGGTTAGATATCATGCACAAAT
>NC_085875.1:48039605-48042105 GCF_034702125.1 Engraulis encrasicolus | reverse complement strand
AATGCATAAATTCACACAGTCCGTAACAAGCTGTGGAGACAGGTGTTTGTACTCTCAGTGAAGACAAATTTTAGATGGTGTGTGTGTGTGTTTGTGTCTATGTGTGTACCCAGTAAGGTTGCAATCACTGTATGGACTCAGACACACCACTAACTTTACATTTTATATTCTTTATATAATTTATATACTTTTCTGCTCTTTGGTTCTTACAATTTGCCTTTCATCTATCCTTAGCAGGTACCTACATATATTACAGTTGCAACACACACACGCACACGCACACCCACACACACACAAACACACACATACCTTATTGGAACATTTCACTGTGTGTATGTGAAGCTGGTAGTCACATAGGAACTGGTGCATGATGAAAGCACCATCATTCTGGAAGCACTACCATGTAGAGTTAGCCTGACTCTCCACACATACATCTGGAACGAAGACCAATGGGAGTCGCCAAAAAAAAATAAGATGGGCCAATCAGGATCGCTACACACACTTCACATTGATGTGTGATGTAGCGGAGAAGGAACTGCTTTGCACATTGATTACAGCTGTGTTGACAAACCTACTACATATTTGTTCTTCAAAATAAGAACAGATAACGGTTTAGAAGGCATTCATTGGTGCAAAGAATGTTTTTGCTCTTCTCTCGGCAGTGTCCTTGCAAACTAAGTTCGGAACTTAGTAGGTTACAGCACGATTTCCCGTAGGCAACCTCCTAATGCCTCTTTTCCACTTCCGGTTGTCTGGTAGGCCTACAGCTCGACACAGTGCGACTTGGCCGCCACTTTTTTCTCTTCGATTGAGCTGTGTCAAGCCCAATTGAAAAGTAAAAAGCTGTGTCGAGCTGTAGGCCTACCAGAAAACCGGCAGTGGAAAAGAGGCATAAGTTACTAACTGGTTAGCAACGACACTTCCAATGAGCAGAGTCCAGATTAGGCCTCGTCGTCAGATATCCGTTTCCTACATGGGCAGTCATTGGTGGTTAGGTTTTCATACTTGTGTCCCAGAGGTTGCCGGTTCGACGCCCAACCCGCCAGGTAGGTGGGGGGAGTAATTTACCAGTGCTCTCCCACATCCTCCTCCATGACTGAGGTACACTGAGCATGGTACCGTCCCACCGCACTGTGCCCTTGGAGTGTCATTGCGGGCAGGCTTCCCCCTTGCACGGGTCAGGCATAAATGCAATTTATTGGTGTGCAGTGAGCACTGTGTGCTGTCGAGTGCCACAATGTGTCACAATGACAATGGGAGTTGGAGTTTCCCATTTGGGCTTTCACTTTCACTTTCACTGCATCGTTCCCAGATGTATGTGTTGAGCAAGGCAGGGTGGAGCTAGCTGTGGCCTTCTCTACCGTATGTCATAGCACTGAAACCATCTTGCTGTGTACAGAAGCAGCATCAATAGAAAAGAACGACCCTCTTCTCATCCTACCAGACCTATTCTCTTAAGAGCAGATAGATAAGTCTCCAAGATTTACAAGGTTTTGGTGAAAAGCATGGCAATCTGCTCAATGTGTCCTATATTATGGACTTTGGCACACTGGGGGCTAGAGAGAGAGAGAGAGAGAGAGAGAGAGAGAGAGAGAGAGAGAGAGAGAGAGAGAGAGAGAGAGAGAGACAGAGACAGAGACAGAGACAGAGAGAGAAAGTGTGCGCAAAAGAGAGATTGATAGAAGGAAAGAGATAGAATAAGAAAAAGAGCAGTTCACAGTTAAAAAATATTTTTACAACATCTAAATTCACACACACACACACGCACACGCACACGCACGCACACACGGACATATGCACACGCGCGCACACAGATACACAAAGAACTAACAACACAGGAAGAGAGAGGCACCTTACGTGACAGATGCGATGTGTGTTGTTAGATGCACTTCATTTGGGAAGAAAGGTATTAAGAGGCTCTTTAAAGCTCTTGACAGTGCATGTGCTTCTTGTATTCATCTTCCTCACCATCCGTCTGTCTGTCTCTCTCTCTGTCTTTCTCTATCTCTCTCTCTCACACACACATACACACACACACACACACCTCGCTCAGACACAGGGCCACAGTGATTCTCCCTTCTCAACCCAGTCTGTTTTAAACTCTTTTAAGTGACTACACTGAAACAAATATTCAAAATATACAGAACATATGGAAATAGAATATATAGATAGATACTATATCACGGAAGTAATGTTCAGGGCAGTTGGGTAATAATGTTCCATTTCCTCTCCTCGCCACACCGCCACCTTTCTTGTCGTTTATATATCCCCTCATTGCGTTCGTGTTGTGTCCTTTTTTGTGTGTTTCCATGGTTACGTTAAGGTTTGTTTGTCCCCCATATTGGTGTTGTGGATACAAGAGCCGTGACTGCGTTCCTTAAGAAACTAACGGAAAAAAATACTATGTGTCCAGTCAACTGTCACTTAACAACAACATAGCCAGTAAATTTTTATATTCTTCTCTCCTTTTGTTTTGTTTTTTTTCGTTCTTTTGCTCTGA
>NC_085875.1:48019769-48029769 GCF_034702125.1 Engraulis encrasicolus | reverse complement strand
GCAAATATATTCACACACACATACACACAAATGTGGACACACACAGCCACATACAAACGCACACATATGCACACACACACACATAGGCACGTGCGGGCACACAGCACAGCACACGCATGCACGCACGCACACATGCACACACACACACTGCAATTGCCAGCAAAGCCATACAGTGCTCCATCTCACCTCATACAGACAGCGTGTTTGTGTGAGTTAGCTATAAAACCAAATCAGAGACAGCTTAGTGACTGCAGTGACTCACTGGCAGGGCTGTAGTACTCGAGTCCGGACTCGCCTGATTTTTTATGGACTTGGATTTGTCTCGGACTCTGTAGTGTTTGGACTCGGACTTGACTTGGACTCGGACACTGGTGTTGCCAAATTAGGCTTTTGGACTCGCCAGGTCTGTCATTACATTTTTTTAGAACACTGGCCATCATAGATTCTTAAGTGGAGCTTCAAATCCAATAACAAACAAGTTTGTCTTCACATCCGTAGCATATTGGTTACTTTCCAAGGTTCTCATTATTGACATTCATCCTTTTCATTGTTTAACACTGACCGACACGTGACTCGGACTTGACTTGGACTCTAATCATTTTGAACTCGGTCTTGTCTCGGACTCGAACCTCTTTGGACTCGGACTTGACTCGGACTTGACTATTCTGGTCTTGGACTTGTCTTGGACTCTACAAAGGTGGACTTGACTGCAGCCCTACTCACTGGACTGTAAAGCAGAAGTACATGCACACACACACAGACCCTTGAACCTTCACATTTTCAGCATTGGCGGACGTCATAAGTTAGAAGTGGTGAAAGATGATGAAATGTAATGTGTCAGTGTCCCAACTCGAATTAAAACGATACTATGCAACGCAATCCATCATCTTCATCAATAGGTAGATGATTCAATTATTAGATTCATTGCTTGACAAATGAAGACTCTCTCAAACATCAATACTACTGTGTAGAATACATGGATAGAATACCAATCTTTCAATGTTTCAGCGCTACAAGGTCTTGAGTACGTCAAGAAGCAGGATGGCATTAGCCTGGGCGAAAAGCCGACTGTTCAGTCTGGCAAAAGCCATGAGGAATCCGTCTCCGTGGAGGGTGGTAGATGGTCTGATCTTACTCTATCATTTAAATTAATTGGAGTTCCAAACTCCAACCGATGTTGTGCTTTATTAGCATGCCTGTTACGATATAGTGTTGCAAAAGCAAACAAATAACAAAACGAAAGTGTGAATTTAGTTACCTTAACCAATCATAACGGAGCTCGCGGGTGAGTTCCGCGTCATCACTCTCAACTGTTTGCTGATTGGCTAAACACTGAGAGAACCGAGCTCGAGGCTTTTGCCAGACGATGTGCAGAGCCAAAATCTTTGGGTGGAGTACAGAGGATGGCGTCGCGAGGCTAGGATGGCATTGCATTCTGATGAAATTCTGACTAGACTCACTTCGGAGGATATGACTGATATCAGTGTTCATTTAGTCTACTTGGCGACACTGGTACACACACAAACACACATACACGCACACGCACACGCACACGCATACGCACACACATACACACGCGCGCGTACGCACGCACACACGCGCGAATGAGATATTTAACGGTGATGTTTCTTGTTCATTCTTTCCTGTCTGTAAGCATGCCATTCACTTCCTGAAAACGAGAAGTAGTCAGCCGTCCTATTTTGGTGGTAATTAAAAAAGCTCGTTTTGGGGGGACAGCGTCTTTCATCTCCCCCCTAATCAAGTGTTCCTTCCTTCACTCTGGCAGCCAAACATAATTCATGGCTTTGTAATTAATTAATCCACAGATTGGGGTGGAATCAATTATTTCACATGGAAGAGGTCAATGGATCGGACAGAAAAAAATAAGAAAGGCAGAATTAAAAAACACACACAGGACGTGCATAAGAGACAGTAATGAAGAAAGGAGACAGTGACAATATACAGAGGGTAAAATCCAAGGGCACTGGAGAAAGTTTTAAGAAGTGACGAGTGGAGAAAACTCCAAAGTGAAGTGAAGAGAAGAGAAGAGAAGTTTATCACACAACACGCAAACACACACAGATGCATTGGATGAAGCCACACCCAGGATGGACTTACCGTCAGCCAGCAAGAGGGCTGTGAGTGAGAGGGGGATGGAGAGAGGGGTGAAGGGGTGGAGGGATGGATGGAGAGGATGGAGGATGATGGAGGGACAAGGGGAGAGAGATGACACAGGAAGAGACAAGTCAGTCAAAGACACAGGGTATGTGATGGCACTGGAAATGAGAGAAGGAGGACACTGGGAGAGAGAGAGAGAGAGAGAGAGAGAGAGAGAGAGAGAGAGAGAGAGAGAGAGAGAGAGAGAGAGAGAGAGAGAGAGAGATTTGTGGGTGGATACTGTACTGAGGGGTGTGATGTTTGATGTTTCTACTCTTTAACAACAACGTGGTCGGGGTATATTAGGCCTATATTGATTTTGTCCAATATAAATATTGTGTGAACGAGATTTGGATAAGAACATTTTATGATCCATTATGTGACATTTTGCTATCCAATTTTTTTGCTGCTAATTCACAAAATGGTATTTGTCATGGTATTTACCACCATCAATTCCATTAATACCTATCGGATTGAAATGTGTATATTTTCCTTCAAATGTGTCAGTGGTTCATACTCATGCGCCATCTTCAAATATGTATAGGTAAGTGGCTAACACTAGTGACACAGACGATACAGCACTCTGGCTGTTGTTTTTCAATGTGACAGAACTGAAAACATGGATGATGCCTTAGCTTTTTGAGATGTGAAGGAAATCTCAGCTGTAACATGTACAGCAGTCTGGCCTTGGCCATGGTTCAAGTGGCTAAGGCACTGCACTACGTATTATGCCAGGGACCCAAGGTTTGATTCCTGTCTGAGGTCGTTTCCCAATCCTCCCTCATCCCTCTCTCCTAAGTAGGCCTACTGTGTAAGAGATGACACAAATTGTGTGTGCTCAGCGACAACACTTGCTGTGTGTGCTCAGGGACAACACATTTTGTGTCAGTTGTTGTGCCCTATGTTTGTAAGCAAGGGGTATAATGAAAAGTGTAATAAGGAATACAAAAAATGAAAATAAAGCCGTTTTTGAGGCATTTTCAAACCACATTCCTGATTAGAAATGAGAAAATGTTCATATATTTGGCTACGCCGTGAATTGAAAATACATTTAAAATAAGAATACTTAATGTGCAATTTAACACAAAATGTATCAAATACATTCTGAACACTACCTCTGTTGTGTCACATTCCACATATGATGTGTTAAAAAAAAATAACGATGCATGTGTTGACACGACACATTCCTTCTTAAGAGCTGTTTCCACGTAGCAGGATATTTTTATATGTGGATATTTTTTTTCTCCTGGTTACATTGGTTTTGGCCTTCCGCTTCCACGTAGCAGATATTTAAAATCCAGATATAAGAAAGCTTTGAAAATACCCTATTTAGGGGGCTAAAACGCAGTTGTTACAATGGAGGATTTATTTTTATCCATTATGCGTTTACACCTAAACAGATTTCATTATTTTCAATAGAACCCCGCACACTGGCGCCGATGTCCACGGACATTCGCCGATGTTGGATAGCAATTAGAGACAAGTTCTATTTTGTCGGCACCACCCATTGACTATCAATGCTGTGTTCGTGTGAAATTGGGTTTGGGGGTCCGAATTCTGTCGGAAGCAAAAGTGCGCCGCAGTGCTTTTGGGCCGGCCTTAGAATGAGTGTACACGTTTCCTGTCACCATCTCATACTATCCTATCGATTAAAGACATGAAAGGCAAAAATAATGTACAGTAGACAAATATGAATGTTGTGGCTTAAAAAAGTAGACTGTGAGAAATTCTACAAATTAGACTTTTTGATGATGGCGTGAGCTAGATTTGTGTGGTTAGATGACTAAAACAGAACCTTTCTGGCAGAAAAATAATGGAGATAAATTCCACTGGACCTTTGGAGCTGCCCGCTGGGCAGGCATGGACTGGGACCCAAAACACGACCTGGGCATTTCTGGCATAGACCAGCTTTGTGCTTTCTACAATGTTATGTTTGGCGCGGTTTATTGCCTATGTTAAAGATGGATGAATGGGCTGCCCCATCTAAGCTGATCTTTAAAGGCAAAAAGAGAAACAACAGCAATGAAAATACCACAGTATTGGCCCCTGAAAACAGGTGGCCCACCGGGAAATTGCCCTGTATGCCAGATTACCAGTCCTGCCCTGCCGCCAGAGGTGATGACTCAGTGAGCTGCACAGTACGTCAAGTCTCAGGGGCATAAGAAACACAAGTACGGATGAGAGAGAGAGAGAGAGAGAGAGAGAGAGAGAGAGAGAGAGAGAGAGAGAGAGAGAGAGAGAGAGAGAGAGAGAGAGAGAGAGAAGGAGAAGGAGAATCACACGTTATTTGGTGTTGTGTTTACCTCCAGATGAAGAATATGCAAGGCTACAGCCACACAAGCACATTGCACTTTATGTATTTCTTCTCTCTCTCTCTCTCTCTCTCTCTCTCTCTCTCTCTCTCTCTCTCTCAGCATCCAATGGCGATTCCACACTGATTAACTCCCGGGGCGGGATGCTCTCCGGGCTTAAATGACTCGCCCGAAACAGGAATGCACTGATGCGTCAACATCATACTGTACAGTACAATTGAAAAGGGCAGTAATGGAACTTTCCAATGATGCCATACATGTGCATCCACCCCAGTGCATCAAAGAAATGTCTGAATGAATATAGATTAAAGTGTCTCTTCAAAAACAGTGCACACACAGACTCTCTCTTTCTCTCTATCTCTCTCTCTCTCTCTCTCTCTCTCTCTCTCACACACACACACACACACACACACACACACACACACACACACACACACACACACACACACACACACACACACACACACACACACACACACACACACACACACACACACACACACACACACACACACACACACACACAATACCGCCACGGGTGGATGTTCTGTTTGCCCGTGCCTAAAACCATCCCTGTACACATTGTATGAATGCAGGGAAGGTATGGGGGTATGGGGGTACAGAGGGGTGAGCTGCCCCGGGCCCAGGGAGGGGGGGGACCCAGAATTGGGTCCTCATTACATTGCAAGTATGTCCTGGGCCTGGACAAAGCTGTCAGCTGTCCTGGACACACGCATCTTACGTATCAGTACGGCATACAGACAGACATCTGGAGGTGCCTACAGCTGGATCTGACATGGCAAATAGCTCACTTCAGGATGTCAATCACCACTTTGCTCAAGTGATGCTAACCAGGTGCCCTGGGCTGGGCCCTGTCACCACCGCTTCTTTCTTGGCCCGCCTCTGCTAAAAGTGCATTGACTAATTCAACCTCAAAGGGCCTGTTAATGTGGATGTTGACTGAGTTGGAAAGCTGATAGTGTTAACCGCATAGCAGAGTAGAGAAGAAGGCTAAGAGGCTAATCTAGCATGCAGAAGGCTAACAGCAAGCCTCTTAGCATGGGAACTGCTAACTGCTGTATAAAAAACACAGGCTCAAGGCTATAAACAGACTTTATTCATTAGCGTAGCTTCACTGATTCACTTATTAATGCAAAAGCTATGCCTTACCATATTCAAATTTTGATATTTTAGCTGAACTAAAGGCTGTGTGATGTTAGCATACTTGCTAACCACGAAGAGACAATCTGGACATTGTTTACACAAATGCTTAACCATGAGTCTCGAAACCTAAGGCCGGCTCCACACTGGAGCGTGGCGAAACGGCATCGAGATGACAGGTCTTTCTGCTTAGTTTCGGCCGGTGTGTTCCACTCAGCCTTTCACACCAACAGCATCGGCGTGCACGGCCAGTCCAGTTCAAAATCCCCTCCACAGCCAAAGCTAGCTTGCTAGTTTGCCATTCATTTAAATGGGACACCGCCGGTCGCTGGTGTCCAAAATTCGCTCGATGCAGCGTGGAGCGGAGCCGTCTTCCGTGCCACTACCGCCCGACTACCGCTTGTTGGTGTGGAAGGACAGATCTGTTTCCATGTTTATTCGCCACCGCCGGTAAAAATCGCTTCACCGCTCTGGTGTGAATTAGGCCTAAGAGAGACTGATGTAATCTTGTGTTGTTTTGTTGTCACTGTATAATACAGAAGTGCAACTGGCAGTGAGTAAAAAGCTTCTGAAGCCAATGCTGATAAGAATTGAAAATGTGCAACATCCCTTTGCTCACCAGTGCACCCTTGGGCAAACAGGCCTATACATCGCTTTTAACCAATCTAATATTATTATCAAGTACACCAAGTCAGGCTCAAACAAAATAAGATGGACTGACTTTGGAAGTTTACTAGATATATAGAAATGCAGCAAGTTTTCCCCCAAAATGTTTTCCAATACATTTAGAGGGTTTGCATATATTGGACATTGGGTAGACGTGTCTGACCAAGAGCTCCAGGTGTTGTTATGTGTGTTAGCCTAGGCCTACTGTATATAACAAGGCCGACAGGCGGACAACAGATGCGTCCCTCTATGCCAGTTCCAACCTTTTTTCCCCCCAAAACGCCCTGCTGGCCTCTTCCTAACCTGTCAACGCCCACCCCCGTCTGAGGATGTGCTTTTTGTTTATTGGTCATAGCCTATTGCCCATGGAAACTACAAATAATGTGGCAGGTGGTGAAATGATGAGACAAAGCTTCATATTTTGCAGTTTAGACTATAATAAGGTCATCATGGTTGGATTTGGAAAAGAAGCATCTAATTTCAAATTTCACATAGATCAAGTGGCTACATTACAAATTACCAGATATTATTAGTACTAGGTTATTTATCAACCTTTAGTAGGCTTTATCACGCCATTTCAGCGTCATATGCATGTGGGAAAGAAACTAAACATCGCCAAATAGCCTAATAAATAAATAAAACCGTTTGGGTGAATCATGCGCTATGGGTTCACCCTTTGGATGCATTGTGCGCTTAATTGTCAATGCCAGCTTTTTACCGTCAAGGCACAAAGCAGTGAGCTTCAGTGGCAGAGTGTACCAAATTCATACGACTGCAAACCAATTACGAAGCAAAAAACGCGTTCTGTCCCGTGCTCTCTCTGAGCGCAAGGGAAAGCACCTGTGGGGTCCACACGCCCGCCAGCAGAAAACGACTCTCCCTTGCAATATTCCCGAGAACATCAGTAACACAGCGTATGTGAAATGCAAATGGCCCATCTGTCTACTAGTTCGAGAACACTGACCACTCACTGAAACGTAGTGGCAGAATGTTTGCAAACTCACGTTTAGAGGAAGAGCTGTAGCGCTGCTGGTCGCCTGTCAACTTATTACGGTTCCATGTCGTGGAGCGTTATGCAATGCAAACGCCCCTCTATCCGAGCACAAACATCTGTGTGAAATACTGCATGCTGACTTCTAAATCGTTCATTTCCATTCTGATGAACCAAAATAGCTGCACAACGCGACACTATCAGCCGAAGTGTAGGCCTATCACAAGACCGTGAACATTAAGTGACACTCACAGTGGTGTTGGTGTGCTGTGGAGAAGGAACGAAGTTGCCTACCACTGTCCAAACGCAAAACAATGCCGAAAATTGAATGCACCCCTCAGTTGTCTCACAATGCAATCAGCTTAGCCTTGCCGGTTTGGTAACATATCGTATACGTTTTGACACGCATTCGCTCCAGGCCAAAATGCCTCTCTGCCTCCGCCTTGTGGACACAGGAAGGAACAATTGAAGGAATGCGTTTCAGACAGCGTTTCAGACAAGGAATGCGTTTCAGACGGACGGACGGACGGACGGACAGACCCTTTTATAGAGATGCTGGGACGCATCTAAAAATAGAACCGTTAGAGGCATGCTAGCTTTATGAGAATCAAAAGGAAGTCAAGAGGAGCAAACAAACACGCACCTCAGATGTCTCTAATGAAGTTATAAAAAGGCTCCATGAAGATGTCATGCATGCACGCGTTGATGCTAAGGCCACTACAGTAGCCTAACACACACACGCTCACACAGCCTTTATTTCTGCAGACACACACATCAACTGTAGGAGCTAGCCTCACCAGAGCTTTGTTTCAGTGTGTGTGTGTGTGTGTGTGTGTGTGTGTGTGTGTGTGTGTGTGTGTGTGTGTGTGTGTGTGTGTGTGTGTGTCAGGCACGTGCACTCCAATACGGCAGGGGAGGCACGGCCTCACCAGCCAGACCTGAGAATGATGAGCTGCAGTAAATGTGAATAATAGTAACAATAACAGCTATTGTTTTCGAGCATCTGCACCATAACTACCATTTGAGCAGTATTTAAACAGTTTCACTCATTTTCAATCATTTCCGTGGCCAAAATCATAATATTTGCCCATTTCATGTCAAATTGCTCCGAATACGGTGAATTTGGGGCAACTCTGAACTGGCCTCACCCCGGATTGCGCAATCCCTCGTTAACAAGCTTCAGCGCATGCGCCATTTTGCTCGTTCTGTGAATGCAACCTGGCAATATTGTATTAAACGTTTTTATACACTTAATAGAAGTATGTATGGTGTGCCCTCAATTCCTGATAATGTTCTACTATTTTCTACGTGTGATTATCATTTCTTTACTCTGAACGCTTTGGCATAACGCCCACTGAAATATACAGTGGTGAGGCCAGCAGTAGCCTGGCCGCAGACTCCTTCTGGCATTGAGAGTATTGCTGGCCAGTTACGTCATAGCGAATCTGAAGTTCACAGCCAGTCGGTGTTGTTGGCTAGCTTGTTCACTTTGTCTGCTACAAGTGGATTTCATAACGAAACTAAGAGCATTCTCAAAGTTGGATTTCCAAGAGGAAAATATGTGATAAAGAATGGAGGACCGACAGAGCTGAAGGGTTTGCTACTGCAGGTGGTCAGAAGGTTATAACTACCCGATCATTTCAAAGTGAGTTCTACAACAGAAACTATTTTTTGTTTCCCCTGTGTCCCGTTTGCAACCGGCGAGAATGTGTGGAAGACCATTCGCATGGAATTGTACGACTTAACAATTTACTAAGGACTAAGGAGCCTCACGAAACACAAATCCTCGCGGCTACTCATATTCATATTCAATGCCAAATTGCTTTGGACGTTTGGGGCGTCTCGAATAGATGTGGCTTTGGATGGACAGCACCGGCTAAAGCAACGTTAGCATGCGCAACGCCAAAGTGAAGGAAACGAGCGGCGCATGGACCTGATGTACGAGATAAAGGTAAGATCAGTGTTTCCTATGTGTGTGAAGCCTGTGTTTGAGAATCCGCCGTGATTCTGTCTGGTGTGGTGGTAGCTTTTGTGATCTGAACAGGATTCTCATGTGCCCTGTAACTGTTTGTAAAGTTGAGTAGGCTACAGGGTGCCGTTGAGGTAAATCAAATATACCCGTGTAACTACAAGACTCTGATCTAATTCCAAAGTGTAGGCACGAGAATCCGGTGCTTATCACAAACGCTATCACACCAGTTTGTTCGCCGTGGTGCTCAGCGGTCTATATGACACCATGTTTTGAATCCTGTGTGTGTGTGTGTGTGTGTCTTCCATTGAGCATCCGCCGTGATGTGGTTTATGTGAGACCACTGTTTGAATCCTGTGTGTGTGAGAGCAGTGGGCTGTGAAGGAGCGTACACTCTTCACTACTCTCCCCTCCTCCTCTCCTCTCCTCTCCTCTCCTCTCCTCTCCTCTCCTCTCCTCTCTTTTCCCATCTCCTCTCCTCTCCTCTCTTTTCCCATCTCCTCTCCTCTCCTCTCCTCTTCCCTCTTCTCCTCTCCTCTTCTCTCTTCTCCTCCTCTTCTCTCTTCTCCTCTCCTATCCTCTTCTCTCTTCTCCTCTCCTCTCCTCTCCTCTCTTCTCCTCTCCTCCTCTCTCCTCTCCTCTCCTCTCCTCTCCCCTCTCCTCCTCTCCTCTCCTCTTCTCTCCTCTCCACTACTCTCCTCTCCTCTGCTCTGCTCTCCAGCTCTCTCAGCCGTGATGCTGCTG
>NC_085875.1:48002269-48014769 GCF_034702125.1 Engraulis encrasicolus | reverse complement strand
TGATAATGAAAGGTTATCTCAGAGTAAAAGATAGACTTTGACCCTCCCCTTTAATTTAGAGGCAGTGCTCTGAAACTTCATCCCTGATCAGTATGTGTAACATGGTTATGTCTTTTCAATGGATAGTCAGGCGTACTGGCGGAAGGATATGCATTATGAGGCTACAAATAACACCAGTTCTGCCCTACATCCTGGCATTGTGAGCCTATTCTAAAGAAATGGTAAAACCAAAAATTGTCCTCAATGCAACATGCTTGTTTTGCTCGGAGTAGAGACAAAAAGCACAACAGATTGTGGTATTAAATATGAATCTTTTACATAATTGCTTCACACCGTTTCCGCACCCTTGTTCTCGTCATGACCCAACGCCCCCTTTTCTTCAACATGAGTCTCCCAACAACCCCCTGACCTCATCATAAGCCTACCAACGCCCCACTTAGTATTAAAAAAATAAAATGGACTAATGCCCCCCAATGGGCAACTGGCACAGCACTTCAGCTCTATCCTTTTCAACGCCCTCCTTGCGCCCAACAACCCTCCCTGGGGGGATGAAGAGTGCCTGTTGAGAAACAGTAGTTTAGATTGATGTCTGGGATGAAGACATACAGTGCTTTGAGTTTGAGTTTGGGGTCAAATATGAGCAACACGTCAAACAGAGCTACGGAGCCCTTACAGAACACTACAATACCGCCCCTATGGATAGAGGTTAGGAGGTTGGGTTGATTTTGGTTAAAAACCTATGGGTAGCTCATTTTGATGAAGCAGCCCATCTCAGAACAACGCCCCCTTTTATCTGATGCCTCTACCTACAGGCCGCTATTTCCAAGGTCATTGTTTTGGTCTCCCGCTGTGCTCACAGACACTGCCACAGCATGGGTGAACCCCTGTGCCATCCCAATATCTCCTCTGAGGACAAAGCAGGAGGACAGTGCATGGTGCCTGTCATTGATGAGAAAGTAACAGAGATCTAAAGCCACTTTTTTTCTTCCCAAAAGCTGCAAAGAGCCCAGACAATTGTTTTTCAAGAGCTTATACAGTGAGTCCAATATGTATTTGATCCCTTTCTGATTTTTCCGGTTTGCTCACTAATAAAGACATGATCAGTCTATAAATTTATGATAATATGTATTCAAACATGGAGAGACAGGATATCAAAAATAAATTCCAGAAAATAACTTAAAATAATATATTTTAATTTATTTGTATTTAATTTAGGCAAATAAGTATTTGACCCCTCTAGCTAAAGAAGATAAAGTGCTTTGTGGCAAAGCCCTAGTTGTCTAGCACTGAGGTCAGATGCTTCTTTTATTTGATGACAATGTTTGTGCATATAGTAGAAAATATTTTTGCCCATTTTTCTTTGCGCATTATCTCTAAAACATTAATAGTTTGTGGCTGTAGCTTTGCAAATGGGAGGTTCAGTTCTCTCCATAGAATTACTATAGGGTTAATATTTGGAGACTGTCTAGGCCACTTCACAACTTTAATATGCTTCTTATTGAGCCACTCCTTCGTTGCTTTGACTGTATGTTGTGTATTATTGTCATGTTGGGAGATCCAAAAATGGCCCACCCTTCAGTGTAGTGGTGGAGGGAAGGACGTTTGCACTCAGGATTGCACATTACATGTCTCCCTCCATCCATCCGTTGACGATGTGAAGTTGTCCTGTGCCTTGGCCACACACACACCCTCAAACCATAATGATACCACTTTCATGCATGATGGTGAGGAGGGTGTTCTTGGGATCATAGACAATAGTACTCTTTCTCAAAACACATTGAATTGTGATAATGCCAAACATCTTGATTTTGGTTTCATCTGACTACAACACCTCCTTATCATATCCTAAATCAGTCTGATGTCCGTTGGCAAACCTCAAGTGGGACTGCACAGGTTCCTTCTGAAGTAAAGGTACCATGTGTGCACTACAGGAATTTAAACCTCTGTGGCATTAAGTGCTACCAGTAGTTTTCTCAGTGATTTTGTTCAGTATCTTTGATATCATTGCCTAGTTCATACCGTATAGCTCTAGGGTGATTTCTTTCTGTTCTCATGATTATCAAATCCCTACAAAAGGTCCAATCTTGTATAGAACCCCAGACAGGCTGATGGATAGTCATTTTGTATTCCTCACATTTTGGAAGAAATGCATCAACAGCTGGGTCATTAATACCCAGTCTCTTTCTTGTGGCTTTGCAGCCCATTTAATCTTTGTTCAGGTCTAAAATCGTGTCCCTGATATCATTTGACCACTCTTTGGTCTTTTCCATGCTGGTGAGGTTTGAGTGTGACTGATTCACTCATACTATGGACTGATTCTGCTGATTCAATGTGTCTTTTATGCATGTTAGTATGTACAGGTGTCTTAAATTCAGATGACTAGTTGATCGGAAGTGCCCATCTGGTCTGTGGGCCCGGAACTGTAATCAGTTGGCAGGGGATCAAATACTTATTTTGCTCGATGAAATGGAAATAAATTAATATATATTCTCTTCAGTTAATTTCTGGATTTTCTTTTTGATATTCTGTCTCTCCATATTAGAATACATATTATCATAACATTTATTGACTGATCATGTCTTTGTTAGTAGGCAAACCAACAAAATCAGCAAGGGATCAAATACATATTGGACTCACTGTAAATACCTGGCACGTTTTTGTTCTTATCTGTCAAATTCTCTGCATGCACTGACTGGGTATCATATATCATTTTTCTGTAAGAAATTGCTTGAAAAACAAAAGCTGATGATGCTGCTGTTTTTTTTCGATGGGGCAACTTGGATTCAGAAGCTACAGGACCACACTGCACATTCCAAATCCCCTGCTTTCACCAGTGCTGTTAAGGGAGGTGATTTCACTAATTACCTCTTCTCCCTGGCTTAATTAGGCTTGCAATTATAATCACAAAATTGAGCGATTATTGAGCACATCTCTAGGTTGAGATTTTGTGCAGTTCATCCACAGTTTATTTAATTTTATAGTTCCTTACAGTCTCTGTTTCTGCTATCATTAACATGGGTAATGTTTTTGAAACATACTGTATGTTTGTGGCTTTTTGACTTTATTCAGATAGGACATTGTGAGAGCAAACAGGAAGCGAGTGGGAGAAGGAAAGACGGGGTAGGGTTGGGAAATGACCCAGGCCGGACTTGACTCTGGGTCCCCATGGGCTTGCAGTTGGAGTGTTGTGCCAATGCAACATGACTAATGTTTTAACAAAAACAAGACACATTCGTGGGTTTCAATGGTAGCAGAAAGTCGAAAACAAGGACCGTTCCTAAAACTTGAGGCGATGTAGTCACCCTCTGAACCAAAAACCTCATCATGGTACTGGATTCTAACAACAGCTTCAGATGGCAAGAACACCAAAGAGTGGCAGTTCCATTGTACTGAGAAATCTGCTCCATATGAGGAGGTCTAGTCATGAAATGAACCAAAAGCCCTACTGAGGTACTAGATTGTAACAGCAGCTTCTGAAAGCAAGAAAATCCAACAGTGGCGGTTCCACCATCTCCTCTGTCGTATACTGTTACCCAGCGAGCTATTGAGGTGGTGGGTTTTAACAGTCGCCTTTGAAAGGCCATCATCAGTGTTGTTTCCGATTGTCGCCTGCTGCTGCACTGTGTTACTCAGCGATTTGGATACATGGGGCTACAGCAGCTGTGCCAGTAAAGCCACGGTATGCTAAAGCGCGCTAATAACTGTGACAGATGACGGTCCCTTCAGGGGGTAGAAGGCACCAGAGGGGACAATCCTTTCCTCATATGCCCGGAAGATGTTTACAAAAGTAAAAGAAGACAAAATGTTTCTTGAAGATGGAGAATTATTTCATATATTTTCTCTGCTAAGAATTGTAGCATGCTGTGTATTATCTACTGTAACATCTGGAGTATGTGTGCAGTGATCTAATTATAGCACAGTCTGCCATGCAAGTCACAGAACTTCTCAATAGTCTTCCAGGTCAACTTTAGGTCAGCTGGCAGAACTTGCTCCTGAATGAGGTAGAGCTGAGGGCACCTGTGCCCCAGAGAGTCTGTCTCATAGTTAAGGCCCTAATCTTTGCTTAAGCCCATTTCCTGCCCGGGTGGAAAGTTTTCAGCGTCGCACCGCTCTAATTCTGGAAGTCTCCTGGCATATTACAGTAATCCCAGTTGGATTTCAATATTAATTGTGTCATCTGCGTTCAGTACGATTCCCAGAACACAAACACATGTACGTGTACATGCACACACACACATTTCCACACAAACAGGAAGAGAGGAAACATAAAGCCTGGATTTAACAAAGCTTTAAATTTTCATGCTATGGAGGAGAGGAAAGGGGGGAAACTTGATGTCCCCTTCTCCAAATTCTGCTAATGACGCAATGCAGTGAGTGAGGATTGCAACTCCATCCTAACACTCTGGATGACAGTGAAGAGATTGTACGGTACCTGTACGGTACAACCAAACACACACTGAACACCCATACACACACACACACACGCACACATGCACACACGCGCACACGCACTCATGCACGCACACACACAGGCACGCACACACGCACGCAAGGCACGCAGGCACACACGCACGCACGGACACGACACACCCACCGTCTTCACATGCAGGCTAACAAAGCAGCCTTGAAGCGATTAGCGAAATTCTAAATCACTCTTTCAAAAGTCACCGAGAGCCCACACTATCGCTTACAAACGCTCCTTAATAACCTACTTATGACATCACAATACACTGCAAATATAATCCGCCAAACCTCAAATTCTTGCCGTCGTCAATAGACAGCACCACTTCTTCAGTTATGATAACAGCTAAGAAGAATTAAGAAATAGATTAAATGCCACTCTCAACTTTTACGTGTTGTGTGTTAAGTGAATAGGTTTGTGGGCTTTCATTTCATTGTGACTCTAGTGTTAATGGTTAAACAATAGGGACCCTAATCAGTCAATCAGTCACGACAGTGTTTTACACGAATGCATGGTGAAATGAGGAACAGATTGAGGCAAAGAAATAAAATATATGCATTACATGTACATGTACTTGTACAAACTGCATGTGGCAGTGGGAATATCTTTTCTTGCTTTTGTGTGCATTGAATGTGTTCCCTTTAGTGCACCTACTGTACCTGTATGAAGAGCACAGAGTGAAAGATGCATCTATTTTCAACAGGAACAAAACGATCAGAGATAGCAACAAGACCTCAGCCTGATGCTGAACTACCATGTGTCCATTGAGCACCTACAGAGGTGTGGTAGCTGTGCAGCAGTACCACAGTGGGTGGTCAAAATCGCCCAGGACATCACTGGTTTGCCTCTTCCCTCACCGATGGACATCTGCACCTCCCGCTGTCTCAGCAGAGCAAAGATCATCATCAAGGAGAGCTTCCACCTGCCCCTGGCTTTTGAAGTCTTCCACCTGTTTCCCTCAGGGAGCTGCTTATACAGTATGCAGGGGCACTACTGTACAACACCTTCTCCTTTTTTCCCCTTCATTTTTCTGACTTTTTCTCTTGACCTGACCTCCCAGAGGGGGTTGGGCCTTATATTGCAATGACCCTGTCTGTCTATCGGTTTGTGTGTTTGTCCACCCGCAGTGTTTTGGGATGTCTGCAGGGGGCTTCAAACACCACATCACATATGGTGCATCTAATGTTGGACAGGGGGAGAGGGGGACTTCTCTGATTGATTTTGTTCCTTGTCGTAAATACATGCGTATGTACACTCTTGATATGAGTATAGACTAAAAAGGAACGAACAAAATATTCTTTTGATTCTTTTACATGCATTTTGCACATGTAACGCATGTTGTTGTTGTTGAAGTTGTTTTTGATGAGGATGATGTCCAATTACTAACTAGATACAGCAATTACTAAAGATAAGTTCAGTTCAGCTGATTTGAAGCACTTTCAACTGTCGATTTGCAACCAGATTTCCTGGTTGGAATTGCCAATCAGAAAAAAACACTTGGTGTCACGTCCCGTACTCACATAGAGTGGGAATTTCTGATTGGCTATTTCAACCAGGAAATCCTGTGTTCTGGTTGCAAATTGACAAATGCTTCAAATCCATTTAATGAAGAAGCTTAGGATGGATTGGGGTCCATTCTCACATAAAGTCATTGGTCCAGATGTTGCATATTGCTATGATGCCATCACAAAAGCCAGGGCCGGTGTCACTTCAATAGTCAGACAAGGCAATTGCGTAGGGCCCCACCAAAATATGCTCTCTGTAGGAGCCCCCAACATTCATCCCCGTCATGCTAAATATCAGCAAAAAATGATTCCAGAGAGACCCATTTGTATGGCTAGTCTAGGGCCCCCCAAATAAGTTGAACTGCTGTTGAACTGCTGCTGACAAAAGCCACAACAGCCCTTTCAATATCAACTGCACGTGTTCCAGGACACAGAGCATAATGAGGTAGAGGACGAGGAGGAGGATGATGATGAGGAGGAGGAGGGGTTTAATAATGAGAGAGGAGGGATGCCATGACGGTGGTGCGCTAGAGAGAAAGATGAGGACACTTTGCATGGACGCCTGGAGGACAAGCAAAGGCCATATGGACCCATGCGCCCCATATAAGAAGACAGATTAGGGCCCTCGCAGAGTGGTGGGGTAGGAGATAGGATGCAGGGTGGCCAGGGAGAGGGGTAGGAAGATCAGGGCCACTGCTAAGGCTATGGGGGCCCCAAGCATAACTGATCAGGAGGCCCCCCTCATAATTAAATAATCATAATTATTATTATATGTCTAACTAATAAATATATGTTTTGTAATGTAATTCAATATTTTTTTCATGGCTTTTTTTGTCAATCTCAATTTAAGACGCTGCGGTTTTATGGGCAAAGTGGTTGGTTTTATGCCTGATGAAGATCCAGCATGATCGAAATGTTGCTTTTAAAATAATGTTTATTTTTGGAGCTTATCGGCAGTGTGCAGACCTACCTTTTTCAACTGTCTGACTTTTTTGTCTGGCACATGCAACAAGTGCTTTAGGATGTGCGCACCCTACCCAAAACTACCAAAGTGGTTGGTGCCCTCAGCACTTGATGGTGCCCTAAGCACTCTGTGTACTCTGCTTATGTCTAGCGGCGGCCCTGCGTAGGGAGGGAGTGGGGAAGGGGAGAGGTAGGATACAGGGAGGGAGGGAGGGAGGGGTGGAGGGGGATAGGACCCGTGGAGCCAGGGAGGGAGGGAGGGAGTGGGGAAGGGTTATACGTAGCATACAGGGAGGGAGGGATGGAGGTAGTGGGGAAGGGGACTACACCTGCTGAGAGAGACAGCTGCTTCTCGTATCTCATTCTCGTCCGCGGTGCTGTGCTACATCTGACAAACACAAGGTCACACGCCACCACACTGTATGCTGTGTGAGCGCGCGCTTGCATGTGTGTGTGTGTCTGTGTGTGTGCGTGTGTGTGTGTGTGTGTGTGTGTGTGTGTGTGTGTGTGTGTGTGTGTGTGTGTGTGTGTGTGTGTGTGTGTGTGCATGTGTGTGTGTGTATGTGTGCTTACATTTGCTTACATACGGTACATGCATGCACGCACGCACACACGGATGCAGGCGCGCACACAGTGTTGACTGGAAGAGGCCTGGCTTTCTCCATAATTGTTAATGAAATGAAGACCATGTCTACAACACGGGTCAATTAGACGGGCTAACTGACTCAATAGCAGTCATTAGGGTCCACTCACTGGACCCTGGGCTGGACGCACACACACACACACACACACACACGCACGCACGCACGGACGCACGCACACACGCACGCACACACACAGGCACACGCACAGACACGCGCACACACACACACACACACACACACACACACACACACGCACACGCACACGCACACACAAGCACATGCACATGCACACGCACACACGACGCTTCACATAGTCCCTGGAGATATATTTTACCAGACAAATGAGGGCAGGAACTGTCTCCTCTCTTGTCTCCTCTCTTTCCGATTGCCTTTTCTACTCTTCGCCTCTAGTCCTCTTTTCCTCTTCTCTGTCTTCTGTATCCCTCTCTCATCCCTCCTCCAGTTTCGCCCCTTCCTCCCATTTCTACCCCCCCATCCCTCCCCTCTATCTTATCTAGTCCTGTCGCCCTGTCGTCCCTCTTCCTTATGTCCGCCTCTCCTCCAGTTCTCCTTCCCTGCAATCGTCTCTCCAGTTTCTCATCACTCATCAACACATCCATCCCAGTCCTATAGCTGTTGCTCAGAGTCAGGAACTGCAGGTCTGTAGCAGAACCTGTACTATATTTCTGGGTGGTCAGCCACTGTAAGTCTATACTCAAGTCTAACAACTGTGTGCTATCTTTTCACTGACTCCTCCTCCTCCTCCTCCTCCTCCTCCTCTCCTTTCATTTCCTTTCCTTTCCTTTCCTTTCCTTTCCTTTCCTCTCCTTTCCTCTCCTCCCCTCTCCTCTTCTACTCGCCTCTCTTCTCCTCTCAATCATCAGTATGTCCACCTGGCTATCTCCGCTCAGTCAGAGTGGTAGTCTGGGTGGCCAGGCACTGTAAGACTAGATGCAGTCTATCAGCAACTGTCCCCAGAGTTCGGCATGCAAGTCTACATGTCACTGTGCTATGGATCTGGGTGGCCAGACACTGTAAGTACCGTAAGTCTATATGTAGCGCAACAACTCTGCCGTCTTTTCACCCAGTCTACTTCTGTTTCCTTCATCCCCTCTTCTTTTCCACCTCTCAATCATCAACTTGTCAACCTACCTCCACAGTCTTATTCAGAGTCACACACCGCAAGCCAAGCATAAGCCTACATGTAGGCCTATCTGTAACTAGTCTTCTGTACAAAGGCAATGTGCAGTATCAACATATTTGGTCACAATTGAGTTCAGACTCAAAGTGGTCTTCATGAGACCTTTATCTTGTGGCAAAGGACTTATGGTCTTGATTTGTCAAAATTGCAGAAGCTATAATTTCCAACCTAATACCGATATTTTCAATGCATTTTTCTCAGTTTCAATGTTGGCATAGATACTGCGCCTTTGTATGGCAGTATTCCTATATACCTACATACTGCAGCCGCGTCAATTCAATTTCCGGTCTGTTAGTTGCGGTTAGGCTACCTATAGCCCTGAAAAATGTAGCACAACTGCTACCAAAATAGTAATGGTGCGCCCTTCTAATCACACACTGACTATGCTTAGGCAGTCAGACACTGTAAGTCTATAAGCCTATGTAACACAAATGTGACCTGAATTACTGTACATTCAGACCAAATACAACCAAAGCAAACAAGTTGCCGAGTTCATGAGGAGGGGGTCATTGAAGAAGCTTTGCCACAAATTCAAACATGATAACGTGATTTGACGTGATATTGACTTATTTGATTTAGCTTATCACAGAGCATCTCAGGCCGACCCTCTGTAGAGAGAAAATGACTCCCGGTGCTAGTAGTTTGTAGCTTTGGTCGTTTGTGGCTTGTGCTGTATGTACATGTAGTACAGTTAGGTATGCAGACACTGCAAGTCTACATGTATCAGTGACTGTGTGCTATGGCTCTGGGTTGGCATTTACTGTAAGCCTACATGTATCAATAGCTGTGCTGTGTGTTTGAGTGGACAGGTGAGTTATGGGATGTGACACGCTAACAGCACTGCAGTCTGGTCCCGTCACTACTGTTGAAGATGCAGTTTGCCTGAGTGCACATGGTATATGTTGGCACACATGTACTGTGCATACACAAACAGACATATGCACATGGTATATGTTGCCGCCAGGGCTTGACCTTGGCATCTGCCAACCGGCCAAATGCTGGTAAAACCTGGCTGTGGCTAGTAACTATTTGTTTCACTAGCCACTTTGGTGTGACAAATCACAGTACCTGCATCAATTGCTTGTAAAAATTCAAGAATATTCTAAAAAAAAGACAAAATGAAATGCTACCTAGCAGAAAGACTAAATGGCTAGTGACTCGGCAAAACAGAAGCCGATGTGGCAAGTTAACATGTATGATATACACAAATACTGTAGATGTTTGTGCACACAAAAACATGTATGCAGTCGCACGCACACATGTACACACACACGCATGCATGCACACACAGAGAGACACACACACACACACACACACACACACACACACACACACACACACACACACACACACACACACACACACACACACACACACACACACACACACACACACACACACACACACACACACACACAGTATAAACTTAGGGTTGACAGAACCTGACTATCGTGCACAGTAAGGTCAAAAAGGATAAAGGGAGGTGTGGAGGTGTAAGTGAGAAAGTTTTCTAACACCAATACAGAGCTGGGTGTAAGCATACACACACACACACACACACACACACACACACACACACACACACACACACACACACACACACACGCACGAACGCACACACGCACGCACGCACGCACGCACGCACGCACGCACACACGCACGCACACTCTCTGCAGTGGTGCAGATCCTGCAGAGGTGCTGACAGTATTGACCACATCAGGGTAATTTAGGGGTATGTGTGTGTGTGTATGTGTGTGCGTGCGAGTGTTTGTGTATGCGTGTGTGCGTGTGTGTATGTGCGTGCGAGTGTGTGTGTATGCATGTGTGCGTGTGTGTGTATGTGTGTGTGTGTGTGTGTGTGTGTGTGTGTGTGTGTGTGTGTGTGTGTGTGTGTGTGTGTGTGTGTGTGTGTGTGTGTATGTGTGTGCGTGTTTGTGTGTATGTGTGTGCGTGTTTGTGTGTGTGTGTGTGTGTGTGTGTGTGTGTGTGTGTGTGTGTGTGTGTGTGTGTGTGTGTGTGTGTGTCGTGGGGGATAAGTTGAGAGGCAAGCAGTAAAGTACACTCTGTGGAGCTGTCTCCCAGGTAAGCACACACACACACACACACACACACGCACGCACGTACGCACGTACATACACACGCACACACACAAGTCCCTTTAATATCCTTGTGGGGCCCTCCCATTGCCTTCCATTCATATTAACCCTAACAATAGCTAAAGAATGCTAAACTGCACCCACACCAAAACAATCCTTAACCTTAACCTTTATGTGATAAATTGTTTTTACACTTTTACTTTTACCAATAACAACAAAACTACCTGGAAAACACTGCTAGATTTGTGGGCCCCAAAATGTGGGCCCCATAAAGTACCATTAAGAGGATTTTACTACCTTAGTGGGGACATCTGGCCCCCACAATGGTTGTTAGGTGTGTGCGTGCACATGTACACGTACACGAGCGCACACACACACACAATGGAGTAAAATAGGATTTTCTGGGACTTCTACAGGAGTGTCCGACTGAAAATACCTCGTGACACTAAATTAAAAAGAGTATATGGGATGCAAAAGGCGACAAGGCTGTGAGTGGGCCTTTCCTCCATTCCTCCATTTCATCCTCTACTGTATGTATGATCCTGCCCCCTTCAACAAAAAACATCTGTTTGAGATGGTCCTCTACTCATACAAATTCTGTTTGCACATCATACATACATTGTGTACCTTGCACACATACATCAATATGCTTTATACACAAGCACACACACACACACACACACACACACACACACACACACACACACACCTGGACAAGCACGCACACGCGCGCACACATACATGCACGCACAGACACACACACACAAACACACACCTGGACAAGCACGCACACGCGCGCACACATGCATGCACGCACAGACACACACACGCACATACACACACACACACACATGCCCGCACTCACACACGCACGCACGCACACACGCACACACGCACGCAGGCACCCAGGCACGCACGCACACACGCATACACACACACACACACACACACACACACACACACACACAAACAAACACACGCAGCCACACACACTAGCCTGTGGTGTGGTAGGACTGTACATTCAGCACTCTGCCCATGCTTCCCCTCAGCACAGCACTGTCGTTAGGTAACAGGCATTAGATAACAGGCAGCCAGCGAACAGCACTGCTCACTCTACTTCCTCCATTCACTAACTGCTTCCTCAGTCATTCTCTTCCTCTTATGCCTTTTATGCCTTCCGCTGTCTCATTTACATCCTCAAGCCTATCTACTTTCTGTCTCTCTCATAAGTAACCACTGTTCAATCCCTTTTCAACTTCTCTTTTTCTTTGTATCCCCCTTTACCCCTATTAGGTGTATAAACAATAATAGATTTCTATCGATGTATTGATCCAACAGCCGGCGGTTCAATGAATCGAGTCATCCACAAGAGAATCAATTCATCGTTATTCATTGATTCTTCGATTTTTGTGCTCTTGTGTACTCATTTGTTAGGCATTTTATTTTGCTTAATAATAACGATGCTCTTCAAATAAAAGCAGATATTTGAGCTTTTGTTCATTTATTTGAAATTGCACACATAAGCCTAGCCTGGAAGGTAAAAAAAAACATAGATATGAATCGAATCGTATTGAATGCTATTGTGGAGCATTCTTATGTATTGAAAATAGTCGAATTGTCGGCCTAAGA
>NC_085875.1:47992269-47997269 GCF_034702125.1 Engraulis encrasicolus | reverse complement strand
TGGACCATAATTGTAGGAGAGAGGAGGAAACAGGAAGTAGAAGTTGCAGCTCTATATATTCCATACTCTACAGGGCCAAGCTGAAGCCGTGCCTTAAGTGGGTGAGGGGGTGGTGTACTGTAGATCAGGTTGATTTAGGGCAACCAGGCCTTTATTGGAGCCGACAGAAGAGGCTGTAAAACACTCTGAGGCTATAGTAGAAAGTAGACTTATAAAATAAAATCAACCACCCACTTGACCACACAACCCTTTCATAACACTATGCCCCTGGAAGCCACTGTACAGCAAGTCTGCAAATTCCAGGAGTATTGAGCACCTGAAAATTCCAGGAGTAGTACTTGAATATATTGCTGAAGAAAGCAAATAAAGAGACCAATGTGTTACATTAGTAAACGGTATAAAAACAAACCTGCATAACGATTTGCAGCAAAATGATAAACCACATGTCTGACTTCACATTAGCTGCTTTACCCATATCTGGCTATTTTAGTGATATGCAACATCTACCAGTGTGTGTGTGTGTGTGTGTGTGTGTGTGTGTGTGTGTGTGTGTGTGTGTGTGTGTGTGTGTGTGTGTGTGTGTGTGTGTGTGTGTGTGTGTGTGTGTGTGTGTGTGTGTGTGTGTGTGTGTGTGTGTGTGTGTGTGTGTGTCAGAGTCTGTGTGTGTGTGTGTGTGTGTGTGTGTGTGTGTGTGTGTGTGTGTGTGTGTGTGTGTGTGTGTGTGTGTGTGTGTGTGTGTCTGTGTGTGTCTGTGTGTCAGTCTATGTGTAGGTGAGCAGGTGACCTGGAATGGTCTCGTAATTAGAGTCTCTCTCCCTGAAAATTCCCTTCCAAATATATTCCACATTAGCCAAGAACGAGCTCAGCCAAAACTGGCCGGACCTGAAGCTAATGCCCACTACGAGACGTTCCTTTGACATCTCTTAAATTAAAGAACAATTCATCTGCTCCCGTGATGGCTCCAGGGCTGCTTCTGCAAGATGGCGCTGAGACAGGGCTGGACTGGGACAAAAAAACAGGCCGGGCATTTTGGCATCCAGCCCCTCACACAGCCCCCTGCTTTTCTATGATATTATGATTTCACTGTCTATATTAAAGACAGAGCAATGGGCTGGGCCATCTAAATTGAGGGCTAGTTTCTAAGGGAAAAACAAACGAACAAACAAACAAACAAGCAAAAAAACAACAGCGTTGGCCACTGAGGACTGTCAGCCCACCGGAAAAATGCCCTGTATGCCAGATGACCAGTCCATCCCCGAACAGGGTTCAGGAGAGAGCAGGAGGCAGCGCTAACTAGGACACTGGGAAGCCATCCTCCTTGCATACTGTAACTCCCATCTCGGGTACAGTGCAGCTTTGTTTGACAGACTAGAACACTTTTCCCTTAATGAAACCACTGATTTGAAAGAGAAAGTGAAAAGTGAAAGCCCACATGGGAAACTCAGACTCCAACTCCTGTTGTCATTGTGAGACTGCACTTGACAGCACACAGTGCTCACTGCACACAACGAGTTTGCATTTCTGTGTCACCCGTACAGGAGGTGAGTTGATGGGGTTGTCAGAAGGATGGATATTTATTTCCACATGAAAGTGAAGGCCTCTCTATGGCTTATTTAAGCATGGATTGTTCCAACAGTGGGGCCTACATACAACATGGAGGAGTAAGACTGTGAATTCCCCAAATATTTCAATATATCAATCCAAACATATCTTCAATATGGTTTGCCAAGGTCATTACCAGCATTCTTACTGTACTTCATACTGTCAACAGTGTCCACCGTGAGAGACCGTTTGTGGCCAAGGTATCCTTGGTGGTGGCCACAGTGTAAAATGTCTGACATCTGCTTTCAAAACATGTGCACCCTTAGCTGCAGTCAGTAAAAGCACACTAACTACTTCTCAAGGTGGGGCAGGGCTTAGCCCCCCCCCCCCCCCCTCCATAGCAATTTCATATTGTCCCATCCCATATTATTACTGCAAAAATAAATATCCTGAATGCCACGGCAGTGAAAGGCTCATGAAAGAAAATGTGTGCTTTTGTGTGTGTGTGTGTGTGTGTGTGGGTGTGGGTGTGGGTGTGGGTGTGTGTGCGTGCGTGCGTGCGTGCGTGCGTGCGTGCGTGCGTGCGTGTGTGTGTGTGTGTGTGTTTCTTACTGATATGCTATACAATAATGAGTGGAGGATATGTGTGATCTGATGCGTACTGTATGGCCTTATAAAAAATCCTTTAAATACACACACACACACACACACACACACAGGCAGGCAGGCACGCTCACACACACACACACAGGCAGGCAGGCAAGCTCGCACACACACAGGCAGGCAGGCACGCTCTCGCACACACACACACACGCACGCACGCGCGCGCACACGCACACACACACACACACACACACACACACACACACACACACACACACACACACACACACACACACACACACACACACACACACACACACACACACACACACAATCAAGCCCAATCTCTTTTATGAGCCTTTCACTCCCCCTCAAGTGCACCATGCCGTGATATTCAGCTCACTGTCTATTGGTCACACAGACACAGACACACCATAACTCAATCATTCCCTTCACACACATACCCCTCACTCCTACACACCCATGATCATAGCTCTCTCTCTCTCTCTCTCTCTCTCTCTCTCTCTCTCTCTCTCTCTCTCTCTCTCTCTCTCTCTCTCTCTCTCTCTCTCTCTCTCTCTCTCTCTCTCTCTCTCTCTCTCTCTCACTCTCTCACTCACTCACTCACTCACTCACACTGCCTCAATTACTCACTGTCCCCCTCTCTCCCATGATGGACTTCAGACATGGATGTTAATCCATAGATCTCTGGAGGAATTAAGCATGTATTCCCATTTTATTGTAACGCAGCAGATAATCCCTCTCTCTCTCGCCCTCCATCCCTCCATCCCTCCATCCCTCCCTCTCTCCCTCTCTCCCTCTCTCCCTCTATGCCCTGCCTGGCTGGGATGAATGCCACACACACACGCACGCACGCACACACGCACGCACGCATGCACGCACGCACACGCATGAAACTCACATAAAGAGCAGAGAAGAGAGAAGGATAGTAAAATAAAGGGAGATTTAGAGGGATAGAGATATCCAGAGTTGCAGAGAGAGGGGGATAGAGAGATAGAGACAGAAAGAGGATGGGAAAGAGTAAGATACTCGAAGAAATGTGCAAACCATAAATGCAAAAAATCAGATACAGTACCTTTCTATCTACTTGCTTTCACTTGCTCTATCTCCCTGTGTCTGTTTTTCCCTCCGACTCTCTCTAACTCTCTCTCCCCCCCCCTCTCTCTCCCTCTCTCTCTCTCTACCTCTCTCTCTCTCTCTCTCTCTCTCTCTCTCTCTCTCTCTCTCTCTCTCTCAGTTTCTCTCTCTCACACACACACACACACACACCCACACACCCACACACACACACACACACACACACACACACACACACACACACACACACACACACACATTCAATTATCATGTCTCCATAGCAACGAGCTAGGAGTAAGATGGTCGTGAGGCTGGGGCTGGGTTGGTAGGGATGGTGATGGTGGTGGTGGTGGACTTGAGGCTCGGGCTGGATTGGTAGGGATGGTGGTGGTGGCGGCTTTGACAGCGCTAATCAGAGAACCTTATGAGACTAAATGCATCCGTATCCGCCAGCCCACCCACAACCACAGCACCACAGCAGCCCCCAGACCTGATGGGTGGCACAGCACAGCACGGCATGGTCCATAACCATGGCAACCAAGATGGAATGGCATGTCCTGTACCGCCTATGTTCGGTGCGGTGACAGCTGAAGAGCACAGGTTGGATTGGACAGGGGGAGATGAAGTCAAATGAAGGGACAGAGAAAGAGGGAGAGAGGGAGAGAGAGAGGGGGGGGAGAGAGAGACAGAGTCAGAGCCAGAGCCAGAGACAAAGACAAAAACAAAGACAGAGACAGAGGCAAAAAGACAGAGGGAGAGAGGGAGAGAGGGAGAGAGGGGGAAAGAGAGAGATACAAAGACAGAGACAGATATATTGTAGGGAGGTGAAGAGACATAGGGAGAGAAGGAGAAAGAGATAGTAAGAAGAGGGACAAAAATAGACAGAAGAAAAGAAACAGGGGATGAAAAGGTGATTCTTGCTTTTCATCTGGTATGAAACAAAACAAAACATGATGAGGGACTGTGTGGGAGAGAAAGAGGCAGTTGGAAGGACGCTTGAAAAATACAGATTCAGATATACACTGTAGATGGAAAAAGGAAGATGTAGCACAATAACTAAAATGAAGAGGATATAGAGATGAGCATAACACCGAATGGAAAAGAAAGAAGAAAGGCGGGAGAAAGGGGAGAGATGAAACCAACACATCCTCCTAAAACCTCCCGGAGGAGCTAAATTTAGCGCTCGGCTACCATATTACCACGGTGACGGCTCCGGAACAGCATTACTCACCAGGAAAACTAGGGGTGCAAAGTACCTAGCTCTCATGGCAACGCAAGGTTAACTACCACGGTGACAAACGGCCTCTGTTCAGAAAAACATAAGTACTTTTATGGGGCACAGATGCAACAGGCCACAGAAAAGCAATAATGTTAACGCACAGGTCTCCCAAAAGAGGCAAAGTAGAGGCAGCGTTTTTGCTTTGCTTTGCTTTTTTTCTCCTCAAGGACAGCCAGTAGTGTTACTTTGATAGCGCCAGTGAGTGTTTATATCCCTACACATATTATCCCCCAAAACACCCACCCTGTTGGATAGAGCATCTTTTCCCTAACTTGGATTCAAGAGAGATACCAAACACAGTTAATATCATTGATATTATATTTTTTTTCGCAAAGTAAGTGTGTCCATCTGCTTCTCAGCCCCAAATCCCTCTGCAGAAGATCCCCATCATAACCCTAGATGGACCTCATGCAGGTGCCCAACCTCCACGAGGAGTAACCCCACCACAAAGCCCTCATCCCTCAACAGGATTCCTTCA
>NC_085875.1:47984769-47987269 GCF_034702125.1 Engraulis encrasicolus | reverse complement strand
CTGACCCAGGGGCCCATGCAGCCATAATGTGTCCCTGGATAGCAGGGGCAGAATAGAGAGAGGAAGATGCAGACAGATGAGATGCAGAGATGTCACCTGAATTATACCCGTTTACATCAATCCCAGCCAAACAAAACAAGGCTGTGTAGCTCTTAGAGTCTACACAGGCTAGCCCACTTTTGACAAATGATTGGCACTGGATGTTTTCTAATGCCAGATCTTTTTATGCAGATACAGTTTACAGGTACACACACAAGCACGCATTCATGCACACACACACACACACACACACACACACACACACACACACATACACGCACACACACACACACACACACACACACACACACACACACATGCATGCACACACGCACATGCACACACACACACACACACACACACACACACACACAGGAGGGGAGGGAGACAGGATATTTGAAAGTGCCAAACCTCTTCCACTCGCTCTGTTCCCCCTTTTCTGTTACCATGGAAACGTGTTACCCTTTTAGCCCTCAGCTCACTCAGGGAGACATTCAAACCACACACACACACACACACACACACACACACACACACACACACACACACACACGCATGCACACAAGCACCCACAAGCAAGCACGCACGCACAGACACACATAGAGATACAAATCGAGATACAGACACACCCACCTGCTCTCAACCAAACATTTCTTACATGATCATTTAGCGCACACACACACACACACACACACACACACACACACACACACACACACACACACACACACACACACACACACACACACACACACACACACACACACACACACACACACACACACACACACACAGTCCCTTTAATATCTTTAATATCACACACACACACACACACACACACACACACACACACACACACACACACACACACACACACACACACACACACACACAAGGCAAGGCAAGGCAAGTTTATTTATATAGCGCATTTCATACACAGGTGCAACTCAATGTGCTTCACAAAGTTAACAAATGTAAATGAAAGGAAAACAGGGAAATTAATTAGAGTCAGAAAAAACATTTAAAACATTAAGATAAAACATAAGGTAAAAATAATAATAAAATAAAACATAAATAAACATAAAACCTTGAAAAACAATTCTTATTTTACTAATTTACTTCTCTTATTTTACCGTCTTTTCATTCAATAATTTAAGAACGCATCTGAGAACAGCTTTGTCTTGAGTCTAGATTTAAAGCTATCAATAGTGGGTGCATTTTTTACGTCATCTGGAAGCTGGTTCCAAAGCTTTGAAGCATAGAAGCTAAAGGCTGCCTCTCCACATTTTGTTTTGACTTTTGGAATCACCAGCAAATTCTTCTCCGTTGACCTTAGTGACCTGGCCGGTGCATACAGCTGAAACATATCCAGTAGATATGTGGGTCCCATTCCATTTAATGATTTAAATACAAGTAGCATTGCCTTAAAATCAATTCTGTAGCTTACTGGGAGCCAATGCAGCGATCTTAAAATTGGAGTAATGTGGTCAAACTTCCTTGTCTTTGTAAGAACCCTTGCAGCTGCATTTTGTACCAGTTGAAGCTGTTTAATGGTCTTAGTTGGGAGGCCAGTAAACAGACTGTTACAGTAATCGACTTTACTAGAAATGAAGGCATGTATTAGCTTCTCCAGATCATGTTTAGACATCAGGCCCCTAAATTTAGAGACATTTTTTATGTGATAGAATGCAGACTTAGTAATAGCTTTCATGTGACTGTTGAAATTTAGGTCACTGTCAATGAGGACCCCAAGATTTTTAACTGTTTCCCTTGGTTTCAGTCCCTTCGTTTCAAGGATAGTAGCAATCTTTTGTCTCTCCTCTCTTTTCCCAAATATAATTACTTCAGTTTTTTCTGTGTTCAGCTGGAGGAAATTGTGAGACATCCATTTGTTAATTTGGTCCATGCAATGATAGAGTGATTCAAGGGGGGTGTGTCATTGGGGGACATAGATAAGTAGAGCTGGGTATCATCCGCATAGCTATGGTAATTTATGGAGTTATTCTCGATAATGTGTCCCAGTGGCAACATATACAGATTGAGAACAGTAGTGGTCCCAGAATGGAGCCCTGGGGGACCCCACAATCCAGAGACATTGGTGATGAAGTATGTCTTCCAATGGCGACAAAAAAACTTCTTTGTTGTAAGTACGATTTTAACCAGTCGATCACTATGCCCGTAAAACCAACCCAGTGTTCCAGTCTATGTAGTAGTATAGAAAGATTAACTGTGTCGAAAGCAGCACTCAAATCAAGAAGTACCAAGACGGATGATTTGCCAGCATCAGAATTCAATCTTATGTCATTCATAACTTTGATAAGAGCTGTTTCAGTGCTGTGGTAGGCACGGAAACCAGATTGAAACTTATCAAAATAGCTATTAGACATTAAAAAGGCAGTTAATTGGTTAAAAACAATTTTCTCTATTATTTTACCCCATAAATGGTAGATTGGATATGGGC
>NC_085875.1:47977269-47979769 GCF_034702125.1 Engraulis encrasicolus | reverse complement strand
TGAGGTCGTCTCTTGTTGACATATTAGAGTTAAATGTTTTGGATACCTTCTTCTATAATTCCATAAATTATGTAGACAATGTATCACCATGTTTGGTGAAATAAAAATGTTCTAACTGGAGGGCTATATCATGTTGCTCCAGTAAAATCTTTCCGAATATAGATTGGATAAACCCTTAAATTTTCATGTATCTGTGTAAGGTTTACGGAGCGAAAAACTAGAGATTAAATATTGAATTTGACTGTACCATGAAAAATGACAAATTCAATATTTACTGCATGACGCCATCATGGGTCGCCATGGCCCCATAACCTGACTTCCGTCACCTTGCTGCGTTTGGCCAAACTCCACACGAGGGGATTCCAGTTTCTTCACTGAATCATTTGACTAACTGGCCCGAAAACATTCAGTCTGAGACTTATTGTGTGCTCATACTGTAAGTTACGGGTAAATTAAGTAGAGCGGAAGCACCAGGCACAGAATATTTTGCACACATGAACATGATTATGTCATCTACATATATGCAAGGGAAAGGATCTCACTCAGAAATAAACAGCAGGAATTGTAGCACAACGAAAAGGTCAACAGCCTGCAAACACACACATGCAAACCACTACAAAGAAATACTTCTTTATAATACCACTCAGGAATATTCAAGATTTTGAATTAACTTAATTCATTGGACTGCCCTAACAGCTTATAGACCTAAATGCAGACTCTAAGGAGACCATATTGCGTTTTATGCGTTTTAAATGAGTGTTTAGATGTGGATTGTGGAGAAGTGTCATGCAGGACAAATTTCTGTGCAAACAGACAGTTAAGTTTATCTTATCTTATCTTATCAAACCCTCCAAAAAGCACATCAATTTCCTGACAGTTGGGTGGACAGGTGGATGAACCTACAGTGCCTACGTACCTCTAAGGAGACCTGTGTGCGTGAGGCTAAAGACCAAACAAACAAATTACACTCACAGTAAACAAATGATTCACCTCCTGCTGTAAATCTGATTGACACGCATGGAGGCATCAAGCTCTGCTGTAGTAGTCCTTGTCAGCAGCACAAAAACACAACAAGAGGGCTCAGAGAGAAATGGTATGGTAATCCCAGAGCATAATGCTATGAAATTGCCTACAACAAAAGAATTAAGTGACGTGGTTCATGGCAGAGCTTGTGTGAAATGGCAACACAAAAAGCTAAATTATATAGATTTGCAGAGTAGTCTGTAACAAATGGAGCTTTCGTCTCTCTCTCTCTCTCTCTCTCTCTCTCTCTCTCTCTCTCTCTCTCTCTCTCTCTCTCTCTCTCTCTCCGCCCCTCATTTTAAAGCATGACTCTTTGGGAAGTCGCCGGCTACACTAATTAAGGGCTAACAGTGTGTGATAGCTGTGGTGGCTGAACCATAATGGGAATTATGATTCAAACACATCATTACAGCAGCCACGTACGCTCACAAACACACAGACAGACAGACACGCAGGAGCATTTGCACTGCTCTCTTACTCTCTACACTCCTACGCCATCTTTCCATCGCTCTTTCTCTCACTCTCTCTCTCTCTCTCTCTCTCTCTCTCTCTCTCTCTCACTTTCTCTCTCACTCCGTTTTAGTCATCTTCCGCCATCTTCTACCGTACATGTCTTCCCTCTCTGCATGTATATGTGACTGCCGTGTGTGTATACAGTTGCAATAGTATGCCAGAACATGTCTGTGTATGCAGGCCTGCTGTGCGAGTTTTTGTGTGTGCTTGTATAGGGAGACAGAGAGACAGAGAGAGAGAGAGAGGAGAGAATGAGAGAGAGAGAGAGAGAGAGAGAGAGAGAGAGAGAGAGAGAGACAGAGAGAGATGCATGCGTGAGTGCATGTGCGCGCGCATGTGTGTGTGTGTGTATGTGTGTGTGTGTCACAGCCGGTAAGCCCAGGGAGGCCTGACACACTGCTACATACCTATTCAATTAAACTGTCCTCCCCAGCTCTCCCCTGATCCATCTTTCTGATGCGTCCTTCCTCTCCAGACCTCCACTCTTTTCCCTATCTCATCCCCTCTCTCTCTTTTCCCTAAAACACACCAGCTCTTTCTGCTACCCGTCTCTTTTACTTTGAGCTGAGCAACTTTTTAACAATACCACCTTTTGTCAGTTCTATTGTTTGTTTGCCTCTTAACTGCTCTCGGTAAAACAGTCAGTCAAACAGGCAGACAAACATTGAAACAGACAAAAATACACATCCAGAAATATTTGTATTTTTTTTAACCAGTTTCACTGATGGGCTTAATAGCATAAAATTCATACTAACACAAAACAAGTAGGTACATAAATGATTAAACCGAAATTGACATAATATGAGAGACACACTGAGTAACAAAAAGACAGATGACAGACAGACAGCTACTGTGAATTTGCAGGTAGGTGCATGAAATGTCACCAAACATACACTACAGTACAGGTGGACAAGTGCAACATCTTTGTGTGAGCTGTTGTAGTGCACGAATGTCAGAACAATAG
>NC_085875.1:47959769-47962269 GCF_034702125.1 Engraulis encrasicolus | reverse complement strand
GAGTGTGTTGTCCGTGTGAGTGTCCGTGTGTGTGTGTGTGTGTGTGTGTGTGTGTGTGTGTGTGTGTGTGTGTGTGTGTGTGTGTGTGTGTGTGTGTGTGTGTGTGTGTGTGTGTGTGTGTGCGTGTGTGTGCATGCTTGCGTCCGTGCGCCCATTCGTCCATGTGTGTGTGTGTGTGTGTGTGTGTGTGTGTGTGTGCGTGCATGTACGCGCATGTGTGTGTGCGTGCGTGCGTATGTGTGCAATCCCAGAGCAATACTCATTGTTCAAGGCATCCTTTGTCATACTCCCACAAGATTCTGTTCATGTCATGCACCTCTAGAAATATAATGTAGACACTCTGTATGTTCTCTCTCTCTCTCTCTCTCTCTCTCTCTCTCTCTCTCTCTCTCTCTCTCTCTCTCTCTCTCTCTCTCTCTCTCTATCTCTCTCTCTCTCTCTCCACTTTAATTCACTACTGTCGTCTTCTGTTCTGTCCCATTTTCTTTTCTGCCTTTAATTTTTATTCATGTATTCTCGCTCGTCACGTGTATTTGCATTTGCATGCCTTTTCTTCCATCTCTCCCTCAGGACATACAGTATCTACTGTTCATTTCTCAGTTTCATTTTCTGGTTTGTTATAGAAAATGACACGCCGCCAGAAATAAAAGAATACGGAGCACACGGGTCATCAACATTCGCAGAATCAAAAGATTCCATCCAGTTTGTACTTGAAACCACGATTTATAGTGCGCCAGATCAACCAAAAGTTATCTTATCAGGACCCAAGACCTGACGTACGGTATGGTGTCTGCAGCTATGACTTCTCTGCTCTCTCACTCTCTCTTCATCTCTAATCCCCCTCTCCTCCCCCAGGCACTTTGTGTATTTCTTTACACAGAACTATCTATTTGTTGGCCGTTTGCACCCTTATTATTCAGATAGTACTGTGAGCGAGACGGGAAATGAGAAGGGAGAGAGTGAAAGATGGGGAAGGATCGGGAAACAACTTTGGGCTGAATCGAACCCCGGTCCCCAGCATAAGGCTATGATGCACTAGCCCAGAGGTTCCCAAACTTTTCCCCCTGCGCACCCCCTTTTACATTTCAATGTGGTTTGTGCACCCCCTAAGCGAATGTTGCACAGCCGCACATTTTGGGCAATCCTCATTTCCAATACACCAATAGAGTTTTTTCTGCTATCAGTACAATGGGACTTGTTGCATGACAAGTGTAGGAGTTATATATTACACTTCAGAAGGACCCTTCCAGCATACAATTCACCAGACAATTATAAACTACATAATGTTAATTCATTCTTTACAAAAACACATACACAAAACACAAAACACACTCAGCCATTGCTCTATTCACCTCGCGCACCCCCTTGTGGCACGTCGCGCACCCCCAGGGGTGCACGCACCCCAGTTTGGGAACCCCTGCACTAGCCCAATGAGCCATGTCGCTCCCAACCAAAAACCTGATCTTATCTAGACCTGATGTATGGTCCATCCAACTCGGATTCCTCTGCTCTCTCGCTCTCTTCATCTATCCCCTGCCCCCTCTTCCCTCAGGCACTTTGTGTATTTCTTTATACACTACCTCAATTTCTTTTTCCATGTCCTCCTTTCCAGCTCAGCTTTACTGTAGTAGGCAGTCTTTCCACTGCTCGAGGGTTTCCCTTTGATAAATGAGGAAATTTGGCCAGACGTCGGCTCCTGAATTGTATCGGATGCGGCTCTGTGACAGTGGAGGTCCATGGTCAGTGGCCTTACGTGAGTAAGCACCAGTCACTCTGCAGTGGAGGCCGGCTGGGGTCCTGGTCTTGATTCATTTAAAGGGGCTCGCTACACCACGCTCCTGATCAAACACGGCCCATGCTAATGGGCTAACGGCTGACAGGGCCACTTGGCTTGTGAAACAGCAACACCCGCAAAAGCTGGCAAGCGTCACGGCTACCTGGCTTGGCATAGCATAGCAGATGCAGTCTGGCAGCGCCTCGTGACTGTGCACTACAACTCATATTTACATACGCCTACAATATGTTCTTCCTATGTGTACCCATGTCCTCGGTGTGATTATATATAGTAACATTAGAGCAGTGTTTCTTAACTGGTGGTTCGGGACCCAAAAGTAGATCATGGAGGGGTCCTGGGAGGGTTGCGGAGCTGTGGTGGAAAAATTTATTAACACGTTAAGCTTGTGATAACTTGCAAAAATGAATGTCCCTTCTGGGACAATAAAGGCAATCTAATATAATCTACTATAATCTAATATTGGCACAAAGTTTCACTCAGAGCTTCAGACATATAGTATTGCACAAAGGTAGATCATTTAGCACTGCTGAGAACAAGGGGAGTTCGGGCATCCTCTGTTTCTGACCATATGGATTCAATGTGAGCACTGGGCAGCTGCTTGAACAATGTTGCTAGACAAACAAATACCAGCAGATGTTGTTTGGCCAATTTCCTGCTATTCCCATATTTGGCAGACTGTTTCCATCCAGACAACTTAAATCATTT
>NC_085875.1:47934769-47949769 GCF_034702125.1 Engraulis encrasicolus | reverse complement strand
TGAGCCTTGGCCAAGCCTTCACCCAGCAGGGAGATACTGGTCACGGCTGTTAGTGTGTTGGTATGGCTAGCACGTGTGTGTGTGTGTGTGTGTGTGTGTGTGTGTGTGTGTGTGTGTGTGTGTGTGTGTGTGTGTGTGTGTGTGTGTGTGTGTGTGTGTGTGTGTGTGTGTGTGTGTGTGTGTGTGTGTGTGTGTGTGTGTGTGCGTGCGCGCGTGTATGGGGTAGCAGCATGACAGGGATGCTGTGGCCAGTCTCTCAACTGGTTGCCGCTGAGGCAAATTGACATCCAGCAGTGATGAGCAGGACAGAGAGAGAATGCTCCAGGGAAAGAGAGAGAGAGAGACAGAGAGAGAGAGGAGAGAGAGAGCCCCGGGGAGAGCAAGAGAGAGAGAGAGAGAGAGAGAGAGAGGAGAACTGGCCACCGGTGCTAACCTGCCTGAGTGTTCAAGCAAAGCCTTGCACAGCAATTCAAGTCATGGCTGCCAGAAGAGCGTAGCAGCATATTCTGGGCCCTACTGTGTGTACGATCATCTGCGATGGACCCCACTACTCATATACTGTATCTATACAGGGCTCTAAATGAACTTCTTTCGTCAACAGCCAACATGGCTAGTAAATATCAATCTTACCAGCCAAAGACACACTGACTAACGATCAAAGTGGCGAGTAAGCTGGTGTTTTCTACTAGACAAACTTAAATTTAACCAGCATTTGGCCGGTGTTAATTTAGAGTCCTGTATCTACTGCATATACTCATATCTATGACTACTGTATGGGGCCCTGGTGAGTCATTCCCCATATCACGACGTCCTTGGCTGCCGGTGCTGATCCACCAAAATGTGATATGATGCAGAGTCTCATTTCGATACCCATTGATGCGCCATTGCATCGTATACATACCCAATACTGTGTAGGAGACTAGAATCACTTCTCATAGAAAATATGTAGGGAAGTGTGATACGAAGTTCACATTGCCTCCCAGTAGATCATGGCCGTAAGGTCTGGCAAGACAAAGGACTGCTAATGGCAGGTGGTGATGCCGCTATTCATTACCTTAAGTAATGTTTAACTAATAGGCTACGTAGTACGTTGGGGCTTTTATCCACGATGTCACTGAAATATTTATCAAGAACTAATGCCTTGTGACATCTGTGAATTTATGTCCTGTAATTAATGGTGTGTTAAACGTGTGTGTGATGTGATTTATCAGAGCTCTACAGTTATATTACTTGCAGGAGATAAGAGGAATAGGAAATATGAAATTGATGGTGGGGAGCACGAACTCATGATACATCATATTACTGTGATGAATTAACTCTCCACCTCTCAAATGTTACTTCAATGTTACAGATAGTGCCACATTATCATGAATCATTATGGACTGGTGGATATCTATGTGAAACAGCACATACAGTTCAGTAGAACCCCTTGACCCTGGCTATGACACAGAGGAAAGACTCAGCATGGTCTCTGTCCTGACTGGAACAGATGACTGCAACACATCTAGATGTGGTGGCAGTGGCACACATTAGGCATTGCAGATGGTTTAAAAAAAAATCCAAGAAGTGAATCTGCGCTAGTCAATAGCACAGGTGCTGGACCAAACAGAAGATAACTCACAGGATATGATAACGGATCTGCGACACTGTTCTATGCTCTCAAGCAAAGTTTAATGGCACAATGTTTCGGACACTTCCACAGCCGAAGATTTTTCGCGTGTGTGTGCGCGCGTGCGTGCAATGTGCATGTGTGTGTGCCTGCGTGCGTGCGTGCACAACCACGGCCTAATTCTCACCTCCACAACCTTAAACGCCATAGTCATTACGTATTTGGCTACAGTATTCAGGGAAGCCAACAGTGGGGGACTGGCAGTTTTCCCGTGACCGGGGGAAGAGGGGTCCCAGCATCGGGCCCTCATAACAATTTTAAAGATTTTTCTCACAAACAGGTTAGGGTTAAGGATGTTTTGGTCTGGGCACAGCTGAGCATTCTTTCGTTTCTGTTAGATACCGAATTTGGTATCTGCTGAGTGCAAAAGGCATTTTGCCAGTGTGAGGTTTGTCATTCTTGTAAACGGTAGACTAAGATGGTGCGATGGGCACATTACGCTGTGGGAGCGTACAGCAGACCTCTGGCATACTCCATCTCCAAACCTACAAGGACCAGGTTTTAAAAGTTGGTTATTGCGACCGTAAAACTCACGTGAACTCAGTCTGGCAAAGCTCATGTGCTAACCTATTTCTCAAAGGTGGGTGCTATAGCCTACCTTTAACACCAATGTTCCCAAAATGCAGGGAACCTTGAAATAGCAAAAAAACGTGCTGCTTGTGAGTCATTCTATATTTAGGGGTGCATTTCAAGTCCACATCCTGTATTTGTCAATTTCATTAACTTTAATCTTCAACCGAATGATCTTTTGTACATCAGCACACATTTATCTTTTAAATATTGATTCAAAAAACAAGAAATGTACCCCTAATTATAGAATGAACCTTGTCCTGACAATAGGTCGCATAATTTTGTGCAGTGTCACAGGAAGTATGGGTGTGACCAGGATAATAACAACATGGCATATTGGTTTAGTATCTAAAATACATTTACCATACACTAGGCCTACGGTACATCCCATTTGCCAGTGTTTGACAGTGCACTCAGGCCGAAAAGTGAAACAGACTTATGTGTCTTGCCCACAAAATCATCCCTACCCAACACTGACAACACTGCAGACTGAAAATCCTATCAATTTCCCTGAGCCGTATGAGCTGACCCAGTAATAGGACATGAGAGTACAGCTGGTGCCGTGGATAGCGAGAGGGGGCGAGAGGAGAAATGGAGGTGTTTTATTCCACAGAATATGGGGGCCACTTCATCCTGTTATTGTTCCCGAGAGTGAGACGATGAGACACCTTGCAAAATGTGTGTGATCCACATTGTTGTAGTCACAGCCAGTTGTACAGTCAGGCAGTGGAGCATGACCACACGTTATACTGTAAGAACAAAAGCATCTGGTATTATGAATGCTGAACATTCTCACCTAGGCAGTGTGCAGCAGATACAGCAGGTGTAATTTCCCCTCCACAAGGTGAATGTGAATTGGACGTAATGAGTGGAGTGGAGTCAAAATATGTACTGTATATCAGTGAAAAGGTGGGTGGGTGTCAGAGTGTGTATGTCTAGAGTGTGTGTGTGTGTGTGTGTGTGTGTGTGTGTGTGTGTGTGTGTGTGTGTGTGTGTGTGTGTGTGTGTGTGTGTGTGTGTGTGTGTGCGTGCGTGCGTGCGTGCGTGCGTGCGTGCGTGCGTGCGTGCGTGCGTGCGTGCGTGCGTGCGTGCGTGCGTGCGTGCGTGCGTGCGTGCGTGCGTGCGTGTGTGTGTGTGCGCGCGCGCGTGCCTGCGTGCACTGTGCATGTGTGTGTGCCTGCGTGCGTGCGCAACCACAGCCTAATTCTCACCTCCACAACCTTAAACGTCATAGTCATTACGTATTTGGATACAGTATTCAGGGAAGCCAACAGCGGGGGACTGGCAGTTTTCCCGTGACCGGGGGAAGAGGGGTCCCAGAATCGGGTCCTCAGAATATTGAATGTCTTGGGTGGGGGGCCCTTTCAGATGACTTTGTCCCATGCCCGGCCAAAGCTGCCAGCGGCCCTGACAGTATCTAGCAGCCTACATTTCTGTTCTGTTCCCTGTGTCTTTGAGGTCAAGCTTAAGGCTTAAGTCTTTGTTTATTCATTTACTTCATTGAACCCTACTTAAAGTCACCATTTTAAGGTGTTTTGCCAAAAGAAATTCTCAGAATGCCCCCATGATTGCCCTCCAGGGTTAAGCTCTTGAGCTTGCGTCCTGACTCCTGCACCTTCAACACCTTCATAGATATCCAAGAGGAATCCCTGCCCTGAATGCATATAGCACACAGTATCAACTGGTGCTCCTGGCCCGGATGAACGCACAGTAATTGCGAAAATTAATTGTTTGCTGGCTAAATGAAATGAGTCCGCATTTTGGCATCGGGAGCACATCAAAGCATGATGCGCTTCACAGGGGAGACAAGCTGGAATAATCCAGATATCAAAATGAGCTGACTTCCATATCTCCGCGGACAAACCAAGCACGTAAGTAAATAAACAGAATAGAAAAATACACAAGCACATACACGCGCACGCGCACGCACAGGGACAGGCACAGGCACAGGCACACACACACACACACACACACACACACACACACACACACACACACACACACACACTCACACACACACACACACACACACACACACACACACACACACACACACACACACACACGAACACACACACACACACACACACACAGGCAGCACAAGGCAGGCTCACATTCATTGATATACAGTGCTGCACTATGGAGCAGAGCTATCAGAGAGCAATCAGACCGCTGATTACAATGCCGTACACATTGCAATATTTCTCGTTCATTCAATATTGCATGGGGCCGATAAGAACGGAAAATTCTATGCAAACGTGACAGGAAGCAGAATGGGTGGGCACACACGCACGCACTCACGCACGCATGTACGCATGCACGCACACACACACAGCAGGAGCTCAATTCAGTTAAGGGTGCCTTTAATTAAGAAGAACCCTCTGAAATTGGAATCAAACATGCAGCCTGACAGCACTAGTTAGAGAGCAGGAAAAAGGCAAAGTGAAACTCAAACAGACAGAGGGGATTACACACGCACACACATGCACGCACACATACGCTTGCACGCACACACACACACACACGCTTGCACGCACACACACATATATCCACACATACATGCATGCATGTTAACAAAGGAAAGAATGTTGAGCTAAAATGACCAGGAAATTGTACACGGACAAAACGCAGGTAAGAGTGAGAGATGACAGAGAAATATGCTGAGAGACTTGAAAGATAGAAACACACACACACACACACACACACACACACACACACACACACACACACACACACACACACACACACACACACACACACACACACACACACACACACACACACACACACACACTCTCTCTCTCTAAAAACTACTGTGTCAGAAATGACAAAAAAAATTGTGTGCTCAGGGACAACACATTCTGTGTCATTTGTAGATGTGTTTAATAAAGGGGTAGTAAAAGTGTAAGAACAAGGAATCAAAGAAATAAAAACTATTTTTGTGTAATATTCAAACCACAGTCCTGGTTCGTGATGAGTATTTGGCTACATTGTAAATTTATAATACATTTAGGATAAAAATTATTAATGTGAAATTTCGTACACAAAATGTGTCAAACACAGCATTTTAACCGAATAATACACATGTTGTGTCATACTCCACACACTACGTGTTAAAATCACCTTAACACAATACAAGTGTCAAAAATGACAGATTCCTTCTTAGAGTGCACACACACACACACACACACACACACACACACACACACACACACACACACACACACACACACACACACACACACACACACACACTCCCTGCTCATTCGTAAACATTTTCGCCATCTGCAAAGCCCCTAAAGTGACCATGACCATCTTCCTCCATCGTTCCATGCCAGCCAAATAAACTGGCTGCCATTTAAAGCCTTCTGATGTTTTTTTTTCATTTTTTTGCTCTAAATCTTGCAGGCAGTGACTCCCATAGGCCCATCTGGTGCTCAGGAAAGAGCTTTCTAACCGCCTAAATGGGGTCTTTGGCCAACGCTGTAGGGGATACCGTGCTGTTTAGGCTGCTAGGTAAAATATCCAAACCACAAAGCTACATAGTGTGGACACTAGTGCAGAGCTGGAATACTTTTTAGAGTGCACTTTGTTGTCCTTCTTTGACCCGCGTTTAATCTCTTTGTGCAGAGGCCCCTAATACTGTGTTACCAAAATGGCAATGACCAAGTTTTAATCTGTTACTTAACCCGTTAAGACATGCCATTGTAAATTTGCTGTTACCAGAATGGCAATGACCACGTCACAGTGCATTACTAAAGGCCCTGTGTCATGTCACAGTAGTGTAGTACTATGGTAGTTTACTTTTCAATGACTATTACAGCGCGCCACAGGAGGTGCGGCATGCATTATGGGGCTACGACTTTTGGTAGCAGTGTTGTTATGATGTAGTTGAGGTTTTTTTCAGGAGAGAGTAAATAGACCTGTCGACGGGTCCGCCTACACTAAGAGGCTTCTGCTAAGATATATTAACTCATTTATTGAGTTGCAATTTTATGTAGATAATATCAGTAGATGTTCTTTCAAAGAATGACATCACTGTTATTCCTTTGGTACCAAGTGTATCCCTAGTCATGACCTCGCAGTAACGCAATGTTCTGGCATGTTCCGTTTTTATCAGTAACATCAAAACAAAGAGAAGAACAGGAACACCACCAAATCAGCTACTTGTGTAATATTCATAACATCTTATTAGCGACATTAAATGTCTTCCAGTAAATCTTGGACTGTAGCAATACCAGGACACAATCACATGGACACACACGCAGACACACGCACAACTCACATACAAACACACACATGCACGTGCACACGCACACCCACACCCACACCCACACCCACACCCAAACCCACACCCACATGCACGCACGCACACACACACATACACACACACACATATGCGCACAAACACATGCACACGCACAAGCATGCATGCAAATGCATGCAAGCACGCACTCACACATGCACGCGCACACACACGCACACTAACATGCACACACGTTTCCATGCACGTGTCTTCACACACCTTTGCGTGTACTGAAACATTGATAATGACAGACAGTTTCTGCTCATTCAGGTGATAGAACACGATCAATACCCTGCTGCCGCATAGTGCTATCCACCCAAGACCACACTCACAGGCACACGCACGCACGCACACGCACGCTCACGCACGCGCACGCACACACACACACACACACACACACACACACACACACACACACACACACACACACACACACACACACACACACACACACACACACACACACACACACACACACACACACACACACACGCAGACACATTAACACATAATCTGTCTTGGGAGAATTTCTAAGGGCCCAAAGTTCAATAGTCATTTTCTCTCTTTCATTCCCCATCTGTCTGTCTTTTTTTCCCTCACCATCTCTCGCACTCTCTGTGCTCCTGTTTTTTCTTTCTTTCAGCGAGCGAGATGAGTTAAAACAGAGCAGTAAAAATAGCCAATGTTGTTCACAGGGCCTATATGAAAGAGATTGAACTTCTGCTGAACACAGGGATCAAAACAGTAAGTACACACACATAAATACAAAGCTGAGAATAGTACATAGAGAGGAGAATAAAATCTTAAATTCAAGTTGTGGAATTATGCCAAAGATATTGTGTCAGCCAGGCTTTCAAGATATGGTATGGGTATACTGCAGGATGCTTTTTAAAAGTCATTTGCGTTTGCATGTTAGGGGATGGAAAACAACACTGAAAGCTAAATGTGTAGTCATACTGTTTTCACAAAACAAGAGTGTGGGTGTCTATGTGTGAATTCATTATGTGTATGTTCATGTGATTAGGTGTGTGTGTGTGTGTGTGTGTGTGTGTGTGTGTGTGTGTGTGTGTGTGTGTGTGTGTGTGTGTGTGTGTGTGTGTGTGTGTGTGTGTGTGTGTGTGTGTGTGTGTGTGTGTGTGTGTGTGTGTGTGTGTGTTATATTGCAGCAGATAATGTACAGTGACATTTAAATTGAACTACAGGGACATTTTTTGCTGCATAAGATCAGAAATTTCCCTCATGTAGTATGCTGAGTCTTAATCTTTACACTTTTGCCATTCTGCTTTATTCTTGTGTACACACGCATATGTACATACACACACACATATAGGCCTACACACACACACACACACACACACACACACACACACACACACACACACACACACACAGACACACACACACACGCACACACACACACACACACACACACACACACACACACACACACACACACACACACACACACACACACACACACACACACACGCATGAATGGTCGCATGCACACAATCACACACTCACACACGCATACATGCACGCATAACATGCGCGAGCGCACACACACACACACACACACACACACACACACACACACACACACACACACACACACACACACACACACACACACACACACACACACACACACACACACACACACACACACACACACACAATGCTGTGAAAGACAAGTGAATACATTTGTTTCCCTGACACATAGATAGATCGGTAGATGGGTCTTTTTTTTCCACATGATATTTGATATCAGGAATGAGCAGTGTCACTTAGGAAGCCCGCTGTCAGGAGTGGTTTTGGTGAAAGGCTTAGGCTCTCTGCAGAGATCTTGTTACCATTCCTACTGTATGTGATGTGGACTTATCCAACACGACAGCAGACATGCGTAAATGATTAATACCCCGTCACTGACGCTACCACACCACTCCCCTGCCGATGCGTGTCTTTATGAAGATACTACTCTTTATGAAGAGTCTAAACGAGAAGTTCTCATGCCAGACCGACATTTTAAAGACGTGGCGGTGAAAACGGAGCTTTCCGGTAGTCATGAGAGCAGGGTTGTTTTTTTTATTGTGCTGTTTTGAAATGGATGGATTTAAATTACTTCCTGCAGTGTATGGTTTCATTGCTGATTTTTTTTAGGAGCCGGCATGAAGTAATATCTTATTTTAACTTTGACTTGTTAGCCATGTTCACATTCAGATTCAATTCAGTGTGTTTGTTTCTATCATTATTTCTGCATAAGGCTGTCATATCGCTGTGACGAATAACGAGGTGGGTACAATTTTTCCGCACTTTTCGATCAACATAAGTCACACTCAATGAGCGTAGAGGGCAGCCTGGCATGGATTTGTCACACCTGTGTATTCATCAGTGGATGGAATACGTATTCAATGTCCAATGCGTGACATTGACGCCTGTTTATTATTTTTGTGTTACTGTGGTCTATTTTAACTTCAGCCCACACTAGCGAATACTGCACATTGGGTGTATGTGTGTGCGTGTGTGTGTGTGCGTTTGTTTTTGTGTGTGTGTGTGTGTGTGTGTGTGTGTGTGTGTTTGTGTGTTTGTGTGTGTGTGTGTGTGTGTGTATGTGTGTGTGTTGTGTGTGTGTGTGTTTGTGTGTGTGTGTGTGTGTGTGTGTGTGTGTGTGTGTGTGTGTCTGTGTGTGTGTCTGTGTGTGTGTCTGTGTGTGTGTGTCTGTGTCTGTGTCTGTGTGTGTGTGCATGATTCCCTCTTCATGTAGGCTATGTGCTGAAACATATGCCCATTAAATAGTAGGCTACTGTCTGTTCTAGTAGTTCCCTTTCTTCCCTCTCACACATGTACACGCAAACAAAAAGGTATATGACTTTGTAAGCACAAACACACACTCACACCCACACTCACAGTCACACTCACATGCATGCACACACAACCCCCCCCCACACACACACACACACACACACCCACCCACACCCACCCACACACACACACACACACACACACACACACACACACACACACACACACACACACACACACACACACACACACACACACACACACACACACACACACACACACACACACACACACACACACACACACACACACACACACACACACACACAGGTGAGTGAACACTTTGAAGAGAGGAAAGACACGGCACAGGGATTGCAAATCTATAACGGCAAGTAATCTAACCTTAAACTACAGGCAATCTGCTGGAAATTGTGTGGGCCCGGGAAGAAATGAGGGGATAAAGGACTTGGAGTGAAGGGAAGGAAGGCAATCAGTGGACAGAGGAGATGATGAGAAGCGGAGCACCAGAGCATGACAAAACAGTTGCCAGGAGGTCTTGAACACTACTACACATGTACACATGTTGCTCTGAGGCAAAGAGGAGCCAGGGGTCCATACTGTAGGCAGCTGTGGCCCAGTGGTTAAGGAGGTAGACTTTAGTTCAGAGGGATGCAGGTTCGAATCCCACCCTCTCACTCCATGGCTGAGGTGCCGTTGAGCAAGGCACCTAACCCCACAATGTTCCAGTGACTGTAACCAATGCCCTGTACTTAAAAAGAAATAACTGTAAGTCGCTTTGATAAAAAAGCGTCAGCTAAGTATAATGTAACGTAATGATATAGGCCTGAATGGCATTACAGCCACACAGTATCTTTTACAGCGTCAACTCAATACTAAGTCAACACTAAGAGTGTAGGACCAACTACTGTATAAGAGGTTCAACACTCTGATGACAATGGCCTCAGTTATAGCTACAGCCTCAGTTATAGGTTTAGACGACATTTTATTACTGCGGCAATCAGACTTTTTAACATCAGCTCCTGATTGCTTTTTAGTGATTTTATGTGTTTTTATTGTGGTGATTCTTTGTGTGTATTTATGATGGACTGTTTCTTGTTTCTTATTTCTTATCTATTTTTGGCTCTTATTTATTATGTGTTTGTCTATGTGTTATGTTATGTGCTGTGTGGATGACCAGGTGGCACTCAATTTCCCCCTTAGAGGACAAAAGGGTCAGTTGTCCCAGGCCCAGGCAGATAATGTGTCCAGAATTGGGTCCTCATTACATTTTATGTAGGTGGAGGGCCCTTTTAAATGACTTTGTCCTGGGTCCAGCTAAAACTTTCAGCAGCCCTGCATGAGATTACAGATACAGTACAAGTCACTTTATAGAAATGGCTATATAAAATGACATTTTAAAAGTAATAAACGTCATAACAGTTATACATGTCATTTTAAAAGGATCATATTACAGTACACTCTTCTTCAACTAGTTTTGTAAATATACTGTAAATATATTAAACAATGCAAACAAATCCATCAAGTTCAATACATAAGCTCACAAACTAAATGGACTCTTATAAAACACACGGGGCAACCTATGTTATTGAAATGACTAAACAGTCAAGAGTATCAGATTGCGTAATGCACAAGTTGATAGTAGGCTAAGCTATCTGGCCGGGGATTAAAAGTTCATGTTGGGCCAGATTTGCCAAAAGTAATTTTTCACGAAAATAAAAAGAACAACATTTCAAACTAAATGAAAAAAAAAGCGGTCATTACATATAAAATGGCCAAGGCTCTGTTCCAGTTTATAGTTATGACATCTTTATAATCCAAGCCACAAGCATTTACAGAGAATCCTGTATTTTGTTATGCTCGCACTGTATTAAGTCATAATCCTACAATAACCTACATGGGGACGTGCACAGAGATGCCATTCAGATGAAATCATGTTTATTGGCCACGGCCACAGCTTGCAGGGTGGAATTTCCATATGCTGACTAGAACTCCCATATGGATCTGCCACATTTTACACCTCAGGCCAATCAATTCCCAAGACAGTAATGGGCTAAGCTTGATATCAATACTGAAATTGATATCGATCTGTTGTCATACACGGGCAAGGATACCAGACAACACAGACACACACTCGCACTCACTGACACACACACACACACACACACACACACACACACACACACACACACACACACACACACACACACACACACACACACACACACACACACACACACACACGCACACACACACGCACACACACACACATAGGTCTACGTGCAGGGCCTAGGCCACCTTTCTCTCTGTTTCTCTCTCTCTCTCTCTGTCTCTGTCTCTGTCTCTCTCTCTCTCTCTCTCTCTCTCTCTCTCTCTCTCTCTGTCTCTGTCTCTCTCTCTCTCTCTCTCTCTCTCTCTCTCTCTCTCTCTCTCTCTCTCGTATATGACAACACAGAAACTCCACACCTGATGCCAAACATAGGGGGAAAAAAGCACACAAGGCAATCTAACACTGGCCTGACTGGATGGAAACAGCCGTGTATGTGTGTGACACAGGCAGCAGCGTTAGGAGTGTTAGGAGCCTGGTAATGAAGACTTTCCTCTCTTCAATAGCCAGCGCTGCCTTTGGATGGAGCGTGATAAATGCCACAACCAGTTACACCCATTCAGCAGAGATGACTCACAACACTGAGTGGCAAGGCCAACGCACATACACACACACACACTAACACACACACTAACACACTTGCACACGCACGCACACACACACACACACGCACGCACACTCACACATGCATACACACTCACACACACACACACACACACACACACACACACACACACACACACACACACACACACACACACACACACACACACACACACACACACACACACACACACACACACACACACACACACACACACGCACGCACGCCCACACATACGCACACACATACGCACACACACACATGCACAGCAGGGTGGATCCCTGTTGCTGGTAAATGGATTGGGACGCCTCTTAGATTGGCATAATTTTGGTGGCAGGGTTCCACTACTGCTTGCCATCTAAAATGTGGGCAAATTATCCCTCTGTGCTGCACGTGACTGTGCCTAATGACTGAAAATGGTCTCACTACGGTGGCCTCTAGAGGACCCACAGTACCACGTTGTGTATTCAAGATTCAAGATTCAAGATTCAAGTTTATGGTAGCCATTTCAGTAACTAAAAAGTAAAAATACTATATCCTGGGAATCAGTGTTAATTTCGTCAGCTTTTTTTGATTTAGTCTTAGTCTTAGTCACAATGACGAAAATTAATTTTAGTCTTAGTCATATTTTAGTCATTGCCTTCCCAATTTAGTCTTAGTCTTAGTCAAAATGACGAAAATCAATTTTAGTCATAGTCAAATTTTAGTCATTTTAGTCATTTTAGTCAACATTTCAAATTTTAGTCAACATTTCAATTTTTAGTCATTTTAGTCAATATTGTGTCAAATAAATAACCTATAATGGCTATTGTTATTTCACAAAGTATAACTAATATTGCCTATTGCAGCAAATATTCACCTTGTTACTTGGTCATTTTCCACCAAAACCCAAATCAGTAATTTCAACATCATAGAGCAAAAGAGCATCACACACACACACACACACACATCCAGGTGCAGGCTGCGCTCTCTCTCTCTCTCTCTCTCTCTCTCTCTCTCTCTCTCTCTCTCTCTCTCTCTCTCTCTCTCTCTCTCTCTCTCGTGCGTTAGAAGCTGCTGCATATTATATTTCATTTTGAGTTTGATCACGGAGGAAGCTACATGCTCTTCTTCACCTGACCGCGGGACTTAAAGCCTGCAGATTGCCGGCAGTGGGAAGACCAGACATCCCAAGTCTGCATGAAGTTCAAGAAGTCTCCCTGATAGTGGCTTCCCGATGACCACGAGTCAGATAAAATACTGCTGATGTTAGACTATGCAAGTTAGCGGTTTTTGTTTTCAATTGGCAATGCGAGCAGAGAACGATAATGACTCGTGCGGCATGTGTGGAATAGGCTTAAATAGATTGCGCGAGCCCACTTCGTATGCCCTGCAAAAGTCCCAGGAAAAATAGTTAGGCAGGGGTATGCAGACTGGACGATAGAAAGGACACGCACATACAAATATTTAAACACTAATGCTGTTTTGTTTGTCGGGGGTGTCGAGGCTCGATAAGCATGACCTGGAAAGAGTTTTTGGAACTTAGGAAGACGCTGAAGATGCACGGAAATGCTGTCGACTTCCTTGGGTCTTTTAGCGTTGCTCTCGACGAGAACAAGTTTCAAATCTCAACAGTTTAAAAACTCCTTAGCGATCGCCCATCCATTGATTCTTTTCAAAACTAGACTACAGTAGCCGTGCCTCTGTTACTTTAGACAGGCCAACTTTCCCCCTGCTGGCACGCGCTCCTGCGGTGACTGATTTAAATAAATTCACAAATCCGACCTTCATGATTTGCTTGCTGCCTACTCATATGGTTAAACAACAAATATAGCAAACATTACAAAAAAAGAACAGACAACGAACGCCGGGCTAAGACAGCCTAAGTGAAAAGGAGAATAGTGGAAGCTCAAGGAGGTTTAGAATGACAGTATCAGAGGAGGATTGGCGCGACTGTCATTACCTACTGCAGAAACACATGTCTTCGTCATGGATAAGAGGGTTGTTGAACATGTTTCAAAATGAACACTTCTCTTAACGTCGGCTATTTTTTCTCTTTCTCTGGGAATGTTTTAGGACCTAAACTCAACTTAAATGGACTCACTGAACTACTAGGCTACAGAACTACTGACTGAGCCGCGCCATGCATTGGCTGCCAGCAGATACAAGCGAGGCAACACAGCGTGAGCGCGCAATCACCTATGAAGTTCAAGAAACTTAGGCCTATATTACAATTACAAATTAATTATAAATAATTATATATTTTTAATGTCCATTCGTCCATGGCTTGTCAATTTCATCTCGTCTTAGTCTCCTTGACGAAAATATATTTTTATTTTCGTCATATTTTGATTTGCTTGAGGCAATTTTTAGTGCGTCATCGTCTCGTCATCGTCAAGGGAAACAGGGGCGTTGACGAAATATTTTCGTCATCGTCGTGGTTGACGAAATTAACACTGATGGGAATGTTTTTGCGGAATGTTCATAATATACAGTAACTCACCAACACAATGCAGTCTGACAAGAAGAGGACATAAAAACAAGTAGTCAGATGTAAATAATGGTAACATACACATTCATAGGAATGTGTATTGGTTTTACAAGGACAACAACTGCAGGTCCACGGTGTAAAAAAAAGAAGCAGACGTGAGTGACAACATGGGACTCCTGGGATATTGTTGTCTTGCTCATATCAAAAGGATAGATGTTCTCACAACGTGGCTAATCATTTGTTGACAGAGGACTATACATTTTAAATAAGGCTTTGCAGCTGTCGGCAAATTGCTTTTGCTTGAACAGAGGCGTTTATGGGACCTTGTACTCCTAGTGTAAATGAAGAGGTATTTCCCTGTGGTGAACTAAACATAGAGCATGGAGGGATTTCACACATGCGATGCATGGTTCTGTAACTGTACTCCACGGACTCAGAAGTCTGTTAAGTCCAG
>NC_085875.1:47919769-47932269 GCF_034702125.1 Engraulis encrasicolus | reverse complement strand
CTGTAGGCTACACACCCATGCTGCTTTGTGCGAAGCATATGCGTTTTGAGATGTCTGAAATCAGTAGACCTATATAAAAAAAACCTTAAAGTTGAAAAACAATCTCCCACCTGCAGTATGAGACTAAGCTGGATCAGGTAGGCTACTTCGCTGGTTGTGGAAGAGTCCGCCATAAAGTTATTAATGGGGCGTCAGACAATGGAGATGCAGATTTGCCAACCGAGTTTGAGCATAGCCTACACAGCTAAACGTAGCCTAGGTATTGTTCTTAAAACGATATGAAACCTACGAAGTCGGACAATAAGTCAGAGCGGATCATTGCGCAATAAGCATGCATTTGCTTGTGGGAAATTTCAGCCATTCGAATCGTGTGGACGAAAGAAATGTGACCGGCAAGTTGAGGGGACTCCAGTTAGGAGACAGCTGGCATAAGTTCACGCTTGGGTTAGAGTCAAAGTGGGTTAGAGTCAAAGTTTAAACGTTTCTTTTAATAGTCTATTTTTAACCTCATTAAATGGGCATCAGGACGCTATTTCACAGACTAACTCACTGGGCTCATTCAATGCGTCTAGTCCATGGCTAAAGAAATGCAAGCCGACGCACGCTGCTGAGCGGCGCGAGACATGCATGGCTCGGCTTCCTGGATAAAGCGCCCTGTGCCCAACCTATCTCGCGCTGCTTCAATCCCAGTCATTGCGCTCGTGAAACTTGTATCTCATGGTGTCGAATCAATCATATATTAAGTTTCTCACAGTTCGAACATGTTTTGGTTGGTAATTTTGGAAGTTTGGAGTCACAATTGCCGTTGCTTGGAAATGACAGGTTAGAGCAGCACGACGCAAGCACTGGAGAACTGACATGTTAAACCCTGCTTTCCAAATAATCAAAAATCAGGAAACATAGAAGCAGAATTTTGTTTGGCTACAATCTGTGGCGTGCACAGTGGTGAACTTATTCTTTCTGAAGATGCATGAACAGCATACAAGTGACTTTGAGGGGGAGGGGAGGGCGATTGAGGGAGGACAGCGAGACGAGGGTGAGAGGCACAGACAACAATGCGACACATTTTGATGTGACTGACTGCAAACGTCGGGCATTCAGTAACTGGATAGTAGCCTGCAAGCGGCACACCAAACGGCACAGGGAAGAGTCGTCCACTTAGAGAAAAAATGAGAGCAAAATGTTGGATAGGGCATTATACACCGTACGTCTTCCTATACTGTAGAAGCGCAGGACACGTTTGGCTCGTTAACTGACATTCTCACGCCACGAAGGTCTAATTTGCATTTTTTCAAACTACGGCAGCGTGCAGGCGAATAAGCCCCGAGAAGAAGTCTAGTAGGCTAATATAACAAGACTTGGATGACCATCCTGCAAACGTATGTTCTAGCGCGGACTTTGAGGCAGTAAAATGTTTCGTGATGGGTCATTGCGGCGAGAATGTGAGGGGGAAAGCGACAATGCCGATACAGCTTCAACAATTATCAGGAATTTAATACAACTAACTAGGCCTAAATTTGTCCTCATTTCTTAGCCCATGTGGACAATTGTCTACAAGGCTAACTGTTGGCACATACCCTACAGCAGACAGCATTGCGCTCATTGGTGGGTTCACTGTCAGTGGTCAGCTTTTGGTTTACAGATAATGAGATAAAGTGAACCCTGAGACAGGGCTGCCTACTGAGCTGTGCTGTTAACTCATCATCCTGCCTCACATGTGTATCCCCCCTCCCTCCATGCGCACACACACACACACACACACACACACACACACACACACACACACACACACACACACACACACACACACACACACACACACACACACACACACACACACACACACACTGGGTGGAATATAAAAAAGAACAGTCTTTTCATTGATTACCCCTGCTGTATGTCACTATCTTGATGAGAATGGTGAGCTTAATATGGTACCTTACGAAAAATGGCATCTTTTAAAGCCAAACCAAAATGTTTACATTAGTCGAGTGGTACACTACAGTAAAGAGAGGGGGGGTTGGGTAGCACCTGTAAGACATGAACTACTTTAACCCTTGGCCTTTGTGGGTAAATTCATACATAGTAGCCTCGGCTGTATGAAAGTGTGAATCCGTGTTTTCATGTCGGAAGTGTAATATGCCTCCCTAATGTCTTGAAAAAAACTTTCCCCGTGACCACCTCAGCATCCCTGGCTTAGTCTATTTTTTTTCCTCATTGAAATTAAACGGTCTTAAAACAGTCAAGGCTTGTAGTTTCGGGGGTGTGGATTTAGGGGGTGCATTCAGAGTTTTTGGTCCTGTGCCCAGCCAAAGCTGTGGCCCTGTGCTCCTAGTGAAAAAGTTAACCATAGAGCCCTGCTCTTAGCGTTATGATGCTGGAGTCTGTATACAACCTTGACTAGATATGACGGTCTTCTGCAGTTGATGGAACGGACACACACACACACAGACGCACGCATGCATGCAAACAGGACTATTTGCCCACTGGACAGTAAATATTTGGCATATGGTTGCTCCTTTGTTTAAGTACAAATTCACATGAAATATATTTTTATGTGAAAAAAAAGAAATTAAATTACATTTTACATACACAACACTAGCAGTAGTTTGGTTTAGACTGATTTCTCAGCAACTGTTTTAGTCATTGTCATCTTTTTACTCAGGTCTCATTAATATACTAATGAATTTATGATCGAAATTGTGATTGCAAATAGAAAACTCCTTTGTGACTTGTTAAGGACTTGAAAAAAAATGAGACTTGGACTTGGACTTGACTTGGCTGGGGTACGACTTGGACTTGGACTTGACTTGGTCAGATGTGTCTTGACTTGTGACTTGACTCGGACTTGAGTGGAAAGACTCGAGACTTACTTGTGACTTGCACATTAGTGACTTGGTCACACCTCTGGTACATACAGTTGAAACTGAGGCGAGCACAGCAGATTTCACAGAGATCTTAGATACAGCACAACCTGCTGTGAGCCCCTAGGCCTTAGGCTGTGTGTGTGTGTGTGCGTGCGTGGCGTGCGTGCGTGCGGGCGTGCATGTGTGTGTGTGTGTGTGTTTTAGAGAGAGGTGAGGAGGAGAGAGAGGGGGAAGTGAGAGAGAGGGGGGAAGTGTGAGAGAGAGAGAGTCAGGGAGTTAGAGAGAGAGGGAAAGAAAGAGAGAATCAGGGAGAGAGGTCTGATGCACTCTGGCGCAGTCAGTGCTGCAGCATCTTGGGAATAGAGAGCGGAGTAGGCAGCTACCCCATGGAGAGAGACATCTACACACAACCACATAGTCAAACTACACAACCACAAACTACACCATCACAAGCAACTCAGGCTACGATTACATACATCCATACACAACACCATCACAAGCAACTCAGGCTACGTTTATATGGGGTCCCGCAAAACAGAAGACGTAAAAGTGGAGTCTCGTCTTCATGCCTTTTACATGAGAATGATTGCGAGTGGAAAAGTTAAAAAAAAATCAAAAGTGTCTTTCGTTTATATGGTAACCGTGGCATCGGGGCCAGAAAACACAAAAAATTGGGAGAAGAGTAATGTAAAGGTGTATGGGACGTGAACACAGTTAGCTTTTCTTTTGCAGAGACACAACTTCTGGCACCACCAATGGCACTTCAGATTAAATATTTTCTCGTTTTCCCTTACAATTGTCCTCGCATAAACGGCACCTTAATCACACAAACTGCAAAACCAATATACCGGTACCCAAAAGCTTTAACTACAGAACACACACTACACGTCAGGTAAATACAAAAACAATGCTAGTCATCCACAATCTACAGGCTGGTTATTGATAGGTGTGAAGTGTTTCACATATTCTAATCATCAATTTATTATGAAATTGGACACAAAGGAGCTTAATTTATATATGAAACCAGTGCTTAATTTGTGCCGGCATATGCCGGAACAGGATAGCCCACCTCATGATTTTGACCCCCCCCTGTGTTCCGGGACTTATTTTGGCTGATCCGGCACCTCTCGTGAATTAAAAAAATATATATACAAACCCCAACTCCGGTGAAGTTGGGACGTTTGGTAAACAGTGAATAAAATCAAAATTCTATCATTTTCAAAACATTCAATCTATTCATTAGATGGAGAATAGTGAAAAGACAACATATTAAGTGTTAAAACCGAGAAAAAATATTGTTTTGGGGGACATATGTACTCATTTCTAATTTGATAAATCCAACACATCTCAAATAAGTTGGGACGGGGATCAGTGAAATTTAGTAAACATCCAAATAAGATAAAACAACAAAGAAGAACATTTCAAAATGAATTGTACTGACGGACAATATAGGTGTCCAGGTATAAGATCAACACAGAGAGGCTGAGTCACTCAGAATTAAAGATGCAAAGGGAATAATTACCATAGTTATTACATACATTTTTGAATTCCCTTTGATTTACCAAGATTGAATGTATATAAGACATATTTCTGTCATTAAAATCATTGTATAGGTTCATGACATCATGAAATATATATTGGCTGTAGTCTCACTCTAGCACTCCAGGAATTAAGAGCTATTGAAAATTGACCATATTAAGAATGCTTAATGCGTGCAAATGATACAGGGGTGTAACGTTCTCCTAAGCACTTGAGCTCACTTGAAATAGACCCAGAAGACATGGGAACATGTCGTTTGCTTACAGAAGTCAGCAGAAGTTGTAGAAGTCCATTCTTTTTGACAATAATAGAGCATTGCACATCCTGTGCTACAGTGAAAATGGACCATCCAACTTGTGTTAGTGCTAACTTCAAAAGTCAGCCTCCATGATGGCATGCGGGTGCAGTAGTACATTGGTTAAGATGTTCTCACTCATCTGTAGAGTTAAATACAGTGCTGAATGGTATAAATGGGTTTTAAACAGCATGAAAAGCCACTCATGCATTATATTTTGAAGGGAGATCTTCGATTACTGCCACACATAGTAAGGTCAAATTGCATTCTCTACTATGTTTTAACAGTTTGGCTCCATCATAAGGACCAGCAGGTGATAAAATGGTGGGCTTTTGGTCAAGACCTGTCACACTGTAAGCACTACAGAAAGGAAAACATTGCAAAACATGACAAGGAATACACCCACCATTTAAGCTGGTGAAATCATGTCCAAGATAGGAATTAACACTGTTTTTTATATAAAATCATCTCATCGGTTAATATATTTAACTGTAAAGTGTTGTGTTTTGTTTTGTTTTTAGTCTTACTCGACATTTGCTGCCATTTATTGTCCCCGTCCCAACTCTTTTGAGACGTGTTGGATTTATCAAATTAGAAATGAGTACATATGTCCCCCAAAACAATATTTTTTCTCGATTTTAACACTTAATATGTTGACTTTTCACTATTCTCCATCTAATGAATAGATTGAATGTTTTGAAAATGATAGCATTTTGATTTTATTCACTGTTTACCAAACGTCCCAACTTCACCGGAGTTGGGGTTTGTATATTGTAACGGACTGCCTCTGCCTCCTCCGGATTGAGAGCGCAGCACCTCGTTTGCACTACATTTCCCATCTCACAGCGCAGTCAATGGTGGGTGAGACTGACCGAGCGCGCAAGTCTGCAAATAAGGGCAATTGCAATACTAAAAATAAGAAAAGATAGGCCTATTCGTTGTGTTGATCTGAGTTATTTCTTATGTGTTGGTCACTGGTTTTTATTAAGCGGGCTTGCAGAGCTTAATTTTTGAAATGTCTCTCTGAAGTGGTCAGGTCATCTGCAACAAGAGGTCCATTTGTGACTGAACCGTTTAACCTATAAACTTCATTCAAGGACTGTTAGAAAGATCACATATATGACTCCAATTTGTGCGAAGGACATGTGCCAATTGTTTTTAGTTTTTAACAACAGCGATCTAAAAACTAGAAACAGTTTTGATTCTGTCCTCTGCCTTATGCCGTGTACAGACCAGGAGCGAACGGAGCGAACGAAGCGACGGAAGTCATTATTTCTCTATGGAGGGCACGCGACCTGCGTTACCAAAGCGAATTCGCCAGGAGCGAAGCTTCTTGCGCGACCAGAGCGAATTTTGACGATTAAACTAAATCTAATCTAAGGCAAATTCGCTCTGACGCTGTTTGGCGACAACCAATCGGAACGTTCATATCTCCTAATGTCCCAGGCTTTCAAGCCAGAGCCGTTATGTGATTAGCTGAATCAAACATGTCAATGCTGCGTCTCGAGCGAATACAGCGAATTCAAGGCGAAACTTCTTCTGCTACCCACGCTACCAGGCAGCGTAGTTCGCTCTTGGTCTGGACACGGCATTAGAGCACAATACTAACTGCCATAGAGTCAATCAGAACAGGTGCTGCCAGTACAGGGTTCCATCTCAACTGTCACTTTCTCTCAACATTCTATTCTTAACGAGCAGCTGCACTACCGTTCTAGAAGTCTATTGTTCAGCTCTTCAATGCAATCTGATATTGTCTTGCTGGAATGTTTATGACAGCCAGCTGCTCGGCTCAATGGTAATGGTGCAGGATTAGAGAAAGGAGGTTGTGAGTTCGAATCCCACTCAGACCCATGTTGATTTTCAAAATTATATCTATATGCAGTGTTCCTTTGCCAACTTAAAATACCATGTATGTCATTTAGTATCAATGGCAAAGGTGCTGGATTAGAGATATGGAGGTTGTGAGTTCGAATCCAACTTGGACCCATGTTGATTTTCAAAATTATATCATATGCAACTTAAAATACCATGTATGTCATTTAGTATCAATGGCAAAGGTGCTGGATTAGAGATATGGAGGTTGTGAGTTCGAATCCCACTCGGACCCATGTTGATTTTCAAAATTATATCATATGGAGTGTTCCTTAGCCAACTTACAATGCATGTATGTCATTTAGTATATCCCCAAAACGCGGAGCTACAACACTTTCAAGATGGCTGAATCCAAGATGGCTGAATTGTTTGGCCCATAACTTCTGACTGGGTGGATGGATTTTTCCAACATTTCTTTTAGCTTTGTTTTCTCAATAGTAGTTTGTTTTTAATTTAGGGATAGAGATATCAAAAATAAAACTGCTCATCTCTGCCCCAAAAGGCAAGTCCGCTTCCAGCATTTTCTGTGAGAATGCAATCTAGTTCATATTTGGAAAGGTAACGAAGGCTAAACCGACGGCAGTCTTATTGCTGCCTTGCGCCCATCTCAACCTTTAAAACTTAAAAATACAGTCTGTTGCGCCGGTACAATATTATGGAAAATATATTGAAATGTATAACAGTAATTTAACCATTCAATTTAAATGACATATCTTTATAAGTTCATGATGTTTATTAAGATTTTTCAACGTCATTTGAGAGTCTGAGATTTCGCTTGGCCCACAAACCCGCCCAAAAAGGAAACCTAATTGTCAATGTGAGGAGCAATCGGAAGAAACGAATATTGTTTAATTTTCAACAACAAAGAATATGTCTTATCAGCAGATGAGTTCACAAGTTGTTCAAAGATGATAAAGATCCCTGTGGAGGTAGCTTCACGAAGCAAACATACAACGGGCTTCCTGCTGTGCAGCCTAAATTACAGTAGCTTACGAAACCCCACACGCAACAACAATCAATACACAGTGCACATACAATTAAACAATCATTTCACCAGCTATTACACTGCCAATTGTCCAACTGAAAACAGCATGTGTGACAAATTAAACTTTAAATCCTGAATCTTGAAAAACACATGGCCAAACCTCACGACAAGCAGATAGGCTTCTGCACGACCCCCAACTACACAATTCAAAGACAAAAACACAATTCTCACACATTCTGACTGTCGATACAAAGAATACAGAAAACTTCAGTATTAGAAGAGGCAGTTTGATTTATGACAGTTTACATTATAGTTGGGTCATTTATAGAAGTTCCGTGACCGTGGAGAGGAAAGGTTCGTTTCTCACTGGATTTGTCATCTATAAAGGTTAAATAACAAAATGAGCCGGGGTGCCCCTCACAAAAATGTGGGGAAATTTTTGTAGAGCCCTATATCCAAAATGGCTGCTGCCAGCCAAGCGGGAAATTTACTTTTTAATGGTTTTGCCCACAGTGCTGCATAATAAATGGTTTTTGAGACTATTTGGGTCAATTCACAAATGATGTAGATTTATTGATTTGACCTATTTTTGACCTTCAAATTCAAGATGGCTGCCACTTCTAGCCAGCCAGGCCACTGACAACGCTCCCCCCCCTCATCCCCACCACCATATCTGCGACTGAACATTCCACCTGCACTACTACATCTGTGACTGAACTTTCAACCTGCACTAACTCAAAACATACACATGCACACACACACACACACACACACACACACACACACACACACACACACACACACACACACCACACACACACACACACACAAGCACACTGCACTTTCTGCACTAAACCCAAACATACACACACTGACACACAACTCATACTCACACACATACACACACACACACACACACACACACATACACAGGTACACACACACAGACGCACACCGCACTTTCTACCTGCATAAAAACACACACACACACACACACACACACACACACACACACACACACACACACACACACACAACAGCACACACACACACACACACACACACGCACACAAAACACATACAAACACACACACACACACATACTGCTGCTGGTGTATTTAATAAAAACCTTTTTTAATTATTTATTTCTTCAAATGCTACTATTACTATGTCAGAACGCTATAAAGGACTTTTAGAAAAAAGAACAACAAAATACCTCCTCTTAATGTATGTTCTCTACAAGTCTTCTGTTGTCCAGTCTTGCACTTTAAATGTCTGTATGAGCAATGTCTACGTCCATACTGTCTATGTCCATGTATGAGTACTGTCTATGTCTATACTGTCTATGTCCTTACCTAGATTAGTCTATGTCTGCATGGGAGAGCAAGAAACGCAATTTCAAATTCTTTGTATGACCAGTGCATGTAAAGAAATTGACAATAAACTTGACTTGACTTGACTTGACTTGACTTTTGGCTCTTTAAATGTCATTTTTTCAAAATCGTCAGAGAGCCTTAATATTAGGCTCAAATGAAAGGTCTGCTGATACTGAGTGCAGTTATGGACAGTAAAATTACAAGTAGGCTATGCAGAAGTCATCTGAAAGGTAAAAAATATCAAGGGTTGTGGTTGATGAGAATTAAACTGCTGATTAGTCGGGTCATAATGTGAGGTTCCGTGACCATCCTCTGGCAAGGATGTTTTGATGATTGATTTGACCTCTATGGACCCTTTAGAAAAGATTTAGCCCCCATGTCCCTCCCAGAAATCCTGACATTTTTTACTAGAGAGGCAAATTCAAAATGGCGTCCAGCGCCATCTCTAAAAAAATAACTTTTGATCTGAATGACATAGAATCATGTATGAAGACACTTTTTCATACAAGTCAACCATGAGGATTCCAAATCTGACATCATTTTGATATACAACTTTGGTTTGACCGTGAAATTCAAGATGGCTGCCATCTAGAACAGTCGTTTTCAACCTTTTTAGGCCGTGACCCCCCCCCAAAACAGTCATATTTTGACTGGGGACCCCTACTCCATTGGTGATGGTCTTTTAAATTGAGAGTCCTTACATTGACATCCCACCCCCCCAAAAGGGGATCTCAACCCACAGGTTGAGAACCACTGATCTAGTACATAGAACATTTCATAGGACATTTTCCAAGCATTCTTGCATAAAGAAGCTTGTTGAGGGACTCAAAGCAAGAGCTGCTGAAATGGACAGAAGTTCTCTCAAAAGTAGTGATAAGCCTGGTTCAAGACAGTCAACCTTAGCTCCCTGAGCTGCAAGAACACCATGTTGTTGAGGAACGTGTGGCCTTATTCACCTTATTCAACCTCAATGGCATATACAGGAAGATGCAAGGGAGCAAGGTCATCCAGAAGATCTCCGTCCAACCTATTGCGATTAAAGAACCCCATGTTGCTCTAATTGACATGGGCATGATCTGGAGGATGGCAACTCCATTGGACACAGGACGGCACGTCATACAAGTGGTTGGGCTGTGTCAAAAAGGTGTCATCCATCATCCTTGCCCGCCATTCTCATTCTCACCGTGTAATCAATGTCAATAATCCCTGCATCTCTGGTCCAGCATCTCTCTTCCTAATGCTCCCGCCCAGCATGCCACAGCATAGGAAAGCACACTAGCCATGACAGACTGGTAGAAAATCTGCAGGAGTGCGTTGCAGACATAAATTATCTCAACTTCCTCAGGAAATAGAGCCTACTCTGCACTTTCTTTTAGACTGCGTGTGAATTTACTGACCAGTCTAATTTACTTTTCTGATGTACCCCCAGGTATTTGTAGGTATTTGTAGGTTTGTTTTCACTGTCTCCCCCTCAAAAGATACAGGCAAAAGGGGTGGGGTGGACCAACAGAAATCAACGACCATTTCCTTGGTTTTGGTGGTGATCAACTGCAACTGGTTGGTCCCGCACACTAACAAAGTTCTGCACCAGGCCCCTGTACTCCCCCTCCTGCCCATCTTTAATACATCTCACAATGGCAGTGTCATCTGAGAAGAGCAGTTTGCGTTCACGAGACAGGTGATCTATGCACACAAGAAGAGTAGCACCATGGCTGAAGCCTCTGCTTCCAAGTGGAAGACCATGAAGACTTGAGAGTCTTTTATCCGTCTCCCTTCAGATGCAAACATCTTACGCCAACATGGCCTTCTTGACAACTACTTGGCGTACCTAGTGCGCCACTCCACACTGGCAGGCAAGGATGCTGGAGACACCTTTTGGACATAGTCCAACCAATTGTATGGTGTGGCATCCTGTGTCTGCCAATCTTCTACTGATGGAGTTGCCATCCTCCAGATCATGCCCATGTCAATTAGAGAAACATAGGGTTCTTCAATCACAATATGTTGGAGGGAGATCTTCTGGATGAGCTTGTTCTTCTGCATCTTCCTCTATATGCCATTGGGGTTGAATAAAGCCACACATTCCTCAACAACACAGTCTTCTAGCAGTTCTGAGAGCTTCACACGTTTGACTGTCTTCAACCAGGTTGATGGCTGCTTTGAGAGAACTTCTTTCCATTTCAGCAGCTCTTGCCTTAAGTTCAAGTTTTCCACTATATCAGTGGCTTTCAACCTGTGGGTTGAGACCCTTTTTTTGGGGGGGGGATAACGTAAGGACTCTCAAAGTAAACTACCATCACTGCATCTAAAGCTATCAACAAACAATGCCAAACATTGGCCAAATTGTCAAATCATATTTAAAAAGCCAAACATTGTGAAAATTGCCTACCTACAAGCACACTACGCCTTATAATGTGAGGTATTGTATGCTTGTATATCAGCTATTTTCTCAATATCTATGTATGAGGAATGGAGCTACACAAATTGGGGGGTCCCCAGTCCAGTTTTGCAGGGTCACGGCCAAAAAAAGGTTGAAAACGACTGTTCTAGATGGCAGCCATCTTGAATTTCATGGTCAAAACAAAGTTGTATTATCAAAATGACGTCAGATTTGGAATCCTCATGGTTGACTTGTATGAAAAAGTGTCTTCATACATGATTTTAGGTCTTTCAGATTAAAAGTTATTTCTTAGAGATGGCGCCAGACGCAATTTTGAATTTGCGTCTCTAGCAAAAAATGCAGGTATTTCTGGGAGGGACATGGGGGCTAAATCTTTTCTAAAGGGTCAAATCAATCATCAAAACATCCTTGCCAGAGGATGGTCACGGAACCTCACATCATGACCCGACTTATAAGCAGTTTAATTCTCATCAACCACAAACCTTGATATTTTTACCTTTCAGATGACTTCTGCATAGCCTACTTTACTGTCCATAACTGAACTCAGTATGAGCAGACCTTTCATTTGAGCCTAATATCAAAGCTCTCTGACGATTTTGAAAAATTGACATTTAAAGAGCCAAAAGTGGCAGCAATCTTGAATTTGAAGGTCAAAAATAGGTCAAATCAATAAATCTACATCATTTGTGAATTTCTTGACCCAAATAGTCTCAGAAACCATGTATTATATGCAGCATTGTGCGCAAAACCATTAAAAAGTAAATTTCCAGCTTGGCTGGCAGCAGCCATTTTGGATATAGGGTTCTACAAAAATTTCCCCACATTTTTGTGAGGGGCACCCCGGCTCATTTTTTTATATAACCTGTATAGATGCCAAATCAAGTGAGAAACAAACCTTTCCTCTCCACGGTCACGGAACTTCTATAAATGACCCAACTATTAGGCCTTCCGGGGACGAAGGCCATGACGAGCAAGGGCAAGGAGGGAAAATCATGCCGTCTGACTGACATACAATGCAGTATAATAAGGCCATTGAGGGCTCCAGTGTCAGCCCTCGGTTACAAAAAATCCTTACACTGGCACGATCTCCATTAAATCTGGTGGAAATAAAATCTGGTAGCAACCTGGGTCGAGGTTGTCCCAATGAAATTCATAAAGGTGACCG
>NC_085875.1:47909769-47914769 GCF_034702125.1 Engraulis encrasicolus | reverse complement strand
CCCACTCGCCCGGTCGGTAATACGGCCCTGCATGCACACACTGGATTTGAAAAAATGAATCATTTTCCCCACAATCTTTGAATAGTTGGAAAAAAATGGCAGCCAGGTATCAACATGCCATGATCCCAAAATGTCATCCCGATCTGTTTAGTGAACCAGTGAAACAGTTCATGGTTAAACTATGTGCGCTGCACTCAAGCGTAAAAGAAGAAAAGGAAAAAAAACACAGCAGCTTTGACCTCTGTTTTTATGCGATAGCCTGGGGAATCATGGGAGATATCAAATTTCTCAGTGTGCCAGGACTAATATGAACTGACATGAGGCTTATGAGCACAGACATTTAGTCAATTACTATACAGTACCTTATAGGTGCAGTAGGCCTATGTCATATTTTTAGTGTCTTAGTTCCAGAATTCATGCTGCCCATTCAGAAAGGTTTGCTTTTTCATGAATATTTGCCACCACCATCAAATTCTACGTATTTTCACAATGACTGGGAAATTGCATTTTTCATAGGCCCTACATGAAAAGGATCTTTTCCATGTCCACCATTTTTAATTTTCAGAGATAGACTTTTTTTAATTGCAAAACATACTGTACTTTGGTCATACTAGGGAATATTAATATATTACTTTGTAAATATTAATGAAAAAAATCTAATTTGGCAATAGGCAGCACAGTTTCAATGAGCAGCATAGTTGCAATACCTACTCTGGCCAGCACCTTCGTTACAGTAAATGATGCATCAATGCATGCATTTACACTCTCTTTATGGATATCAGTCCTCATGCCGCTACAGACTAGCCAGGCTGCGCCCTCCTAGTGACGCAAAACCTTTGGCGGCGCTGCTTCTCCGTGGGGGGTTCCGATTCCGATGAGGTATCGTTGGCTCCCGCAAACTCCCTTTCCCATTGCCGAAAAACGGACAGGTCCCGTTCAAGACGAGTCAGAGTAGCCTAGTTTCTACTCATACATCTCCGACAGATTCTGTCTGATTTTACTATGTTCGGTGTAATGGTCAGGCCAATGTTCAGAAATGGTTCTTATATTGACTGTGCCTTCTTCCTTCTGTCAAATAACACATTACAGTGCGACACTCGCATATTCACGTTACATATCCTGCAGAAGTCATGTCTCTCCATTTTCGGTATTGTTGTTAAGCTGATCTTCGTCGTCCACATCAACTGTCATATTTCGGGTCGCGTAACATACGTCAGAGAAAATAGAGGCCTGATTGGTTTTAACTCCTGCACATCCCGCACAGCCTCGACCAATAGCAAATGGAGGGAGGCGGGACAACCATGCTGCTTGGAAACGTTTATTGTTATGCTAGGGGCAGGGGCGAGTTTAGGCTATTTTTAGTGGGGCCACGGCCCCACCGTGACTTGGCTCGGCCCCACTAGCTCAGGAGCCTTTTAAAATATTATTTGAGAATTGGAAATGAATGCAATTGGGCAGTCGCTTTGCCCCTGTGCAATATTCTGCTGCTACTGCCCCGTCTGGCAACCCTGTGTATGAGCTTCAAGAAAGGTCTTGTGACGAGTCTGCTACACCTCTTCTGATTGGTTTGCATCTTCATGCAACTGCCTGCCGCCAGAGTTGTGTTCAGTTATGAATTTTGCGAAAGTAGTTTCTGGATTTATCATGCAGCCGAGGCAGAACCCAAATCGGCGCATATTCTTGTGATGAGAAGGTATGGAGCACACACTACACACAATAAGGTGGTGTAGGCTACAGTGCTATGTGCGGACTATGATAACATTGATTGTCATCATAACTGACATAATTTTGTAAGCGTTGGTTAAAAAAAGTGTTGCCATGAAAGACCATTAAAAACGTCCACTATTAGGTTGTGGATATCCGTGAAATATGCTTAACATAGGTAGCGGTGGGTAAGATCTTGTGAGGTGGTGCCTTGCGACGCACAATTTTACTTTCGCCGGTGTTATGGGGCTCTCTGTTGACCACTTCATGCAAGACAAGGTGAGTCAGTCAGAATCACAAAAGCTTGAGGTAGCAAGATAACGGAAAGGGGAGTGAAAATACGGATGGAACACAATGCGCATCAACCTACTGTGGAAACCATGTCATTTCTTTTGCAAACGTATCAGAAAAAAATAGAGGAAAAAAATGATGAGGACATAGTGCTAAATATGGGTTGTTACTAATAGCCTACGCTACAATCAGGACAGTCAAAATTATATATCTGCCTGGCAGCGTTTAGCTAGAAGTTGTGACTCGAGGGAATGAAAGATGCTTCAGCTTTGCGTTGGACTAGCGAACCGCGGGCAAATCTCGGCTGAAAATTATACTGCGAGTCACCATTACATTGATGCCCAAATGAGGTTTATCCATATTTTGGTGATGCTGTAGGCCTAATTATGATGTGAGAATGCGGGCTCTCCAACTTCTCACTTAGCCTACTGATTTTAATGATTGGGAAGTGTGAAGGTTGGACCTTACTTTGCTCTTATTGGAACATACTGGCTCGGAACGAGTGACTTTGGTGCCCGTTTCTACTGTCCATTTAGTGACAGGGAGCGCACACCTTGTTGCGAGATTCCCATAATCGCATGACTTTGGGCAGGGATGTTTTCATTGTTATTTTTATGTTTGCTTGAGAAGGAGATGTCAGATTTTAAAAACCCACGATGAATAGGCTATTTATCTATTGAGCTACCGATTGGAACTGTGATTTGCGGTGCAAGGAGCGCACACGAGAGGGAACACTCTTCTGAGTCACTCAATGGCCTAGCCCTAAATATATCGCAGATATAGTACAGTAATATCATCCAATTAGGAGTCTTAGTTCTTCAGTATCTTTTCTACTTGTTGTGCCAAGGGTAAAATCCATACAAGGTGAAATGGCATTTAGCCATTATGCTGCCAAATGATGAAACAAGCTTCCTGTTCAAATTACTGTAGGCCTACCTGTAGAGCTGCCCTAACTAGCTGCCTAGGCTATCATGTTTTGACAAAAAAGCTTAATTGTCATCTGGCTTTGTATCTACTCTGTATAATACTTTATACTTTATAATATTTTCCTCTCTCTTTTTCTTTCCTCCGAATCACATAAGAACTATGCCAACCATTAGAGTGCATATATGACACACAGTAGGCTACCAATCACAAGGATTACCTATGTAGATAATGTAAGTTAGATTTCGTGTGGGGAAATGTAATGCCATGACTTGTGGGTAGTCCTTCATTGAGTGAACTGTTATTTAAAATTGAAAGCCTTTTGAAAACAAAATCTCAAATCTGAAATAGAAATGAAACGCTTACTCTGTCAGGTACTTCTGTCAGGTACCACTGTCAGCACCAGGGGCCCGGCCCACCTAAAGATCATAAGCTGAAATCGCCCCTGGCTAGGGGTCAGACTCAGATCGAATCTCGATTGCAAGTCTATGATAATCAGGCAAGCTACAGACACCTCTCCAAGACAGCATGTCAATGAAGCATTTTATGTATGTATGTATGTATGTATGTATGTATGTATGTATGTATGTATGTATGTATGTATGTATGTATGTATGTATGTATGTATGTATGTATGTATGTATGTATATGTATGTATGTATGTATGTATGTATGTATGTATGTATGTATGTATGTATGTATGTATAGGCCTATATAAATACGTACATCGTGCATGCATGCATGTATGTACATTTTCTTGACATTGTTTATACCTATGTTCATGTATGTTTAAAAAAGAGCTTGCATATATGAGGGAGAGACACAGAAATACATTTAACATAATGATGAACTTCAAGTTCACAGATAGTGCCCCTTAGTCATGGGTTAGCCCAGGGGGAGAGAGAGAGAGAGAGAGAGAGAGAGAGAGAGAGAGAGAGAAAATGAGAAAAAGAGAGTGCAATGATGAAGTGATGATGAAGATGTCAACTTGCTCATCCACAAACTCAAAGTGTGCTCGGGAAAAGGGCACGCAGTAAAAATAGCAGTTGAATCCGTTGAATAATGCTTAAGTTAATTTTGAACACTGGAAATGGTTAAGGCTGTTCTGGGCTCTCTCCCACTCCACAGACGCGCAGATTTGAAATGTTGGCGTGATCACAATTGTGCGCTGCTGGCAAGCGTCCAAATAGAGTTCCTACGGCATATCTTTTCTGTCTCTCGGTCTCCCTGTAACAACAAACACGCGCACGCATGGATGCGCACACGAATGCATGCACACACATACATCCACAAATGCACACACATGCACACATGCATCTACGCAATGCATGCAGACGCACACGCACAAGCACAAGCATGCGCACACACAAACACACAAACACACACACACACACAAACACACACACACACAAACACACACACATTTTTTGGAACTCCAGAGTGTTTGAGAATAATGCTGTGATCATTTCCATTACATTGTCACAGCGGGCTCTCTCTCTCACTTTCTCTCTCTCGCTTTCTTTCTCTCTCTCTCTCTCTCTCTCTCTCTCCCTCCCTCTGTTTTAGCGAGGGCCCAGAGGAGGTGTAGCATGTGGTAAATATCCATTCGTAACCATGATGCCTATAAATAGACTGGAGTAATTCTAGGCCACAGTCAGCCCAACACCATCCCCCTGCTGGGCTGGGCTGTGCTGTGCTGTGCTGTGCTGTGCTGTGCTGTGCTGTGCTGTGCTGTGCTGGGCTGGGCTGTGCTGGGCTGGGCTGTGCTGTGCTGTGCTGTGCTGTGCTCTGTGCTACGGATGCATGTGTAATGCATTTCTTGTATGTGCGCGTGTGCGTGTGTTTATGTGTGTGTGCATGCGTGCGTGCGTGCATGCATGCGTGGGTGTGCGTGCACTGTGCACAAGTTTGTCGGTGTGCACTCACTGCGGTGTAGTATGTCAGGGAATTCTGTGCGTGGGTTGAGAGTGGTGAGTTCATGGTGTGTACAGGTCTGTCACAGGTTGTGCTGCTGTGCATGTGTGCTGACGTCTGTGCTAGCATTGGGTGCTCTCTCCTTACTAGCCAGTTGTAGTTTTAGC
>NC_085875.1:47889769-47899769 GCF_034702125.1 Engraulis encrasicolus | reverse complement strand
ATTGGTTACCTCATAGAAAGAGCTTGGGCCCAGGCCTTGGCAGGCCTCTATCCTCTGGGCCTGTACTCAGCAGTAGACGCTAGCTCTGATGCGTCCCATCTCTCCCGGCCTTCAACGCGCGAGAGGCCTAATGTCCTTCGCAGTCACAGACAAACCAGAGCTGACACAGCCCCAAATGCAACCTCCAGGCCGAGGACGACTCAAGGAACGCTGAAATGGTCGAATCAAATAGCACTCTGATTCATTCGGATTGCTAACTTTAGCACATGCTAGCTCATGGACTTACTAGGAAATTGCTGATGCACAAACCTAGGGAGTCTTGATTACTTTGTATACGGTATTTATGGATATAGGTATTTATATTCATTTTAGAAAGAGCAAACAAAACAGCCTGCATATGACCGCAACGGCATTAGAAGGCCTTGTCATAGATTCAATTTATATCATGGGCACAGAGCCTATGTTGTAACCTTACTGTCACCAAAGTCATGACCAAGTTTTAATCTGCTCCCTAAGGCTTTCTGTAATGTCATAGCAATGTTGTTATGATGTAGTCGAGTCTTTTCAGTAAAGAGTATACAGACCCTCCATCTGCACAAACAGTCACATGACATGAGTGACAGCATCTTGCACAACACCAAGCAAACAGCAGATAACAGCATTAAAGGAAAACAGGCTCTCGCGTATAATTTCCTGATCACTTTGTATTATTTATGAATAAATAAGCAAATAAAGAGCAAAACAAAATAGCCTGCTTATGATCGCAATGCATTAGAGGACATTGTCATAAATCCCATTTATGTTACGAGTGACACACGTCCTTACACAACACCAACCAAACAGCAGATAACAGCATTAAAGTGAAAAAGAAATCGCCTCTCTTACCAGGTCTCGTCATTCTTGAACTCCAGCTCCCCGTAGGTGTCCTCGAAATCCTCGCCCCCGCCTTTAGCCAAACCATCCGCGGAGCGGAAGGGCACGAGGACCGTCCCCCGCGCCCCGGAAGTCCTCAGCACCTTCACCTCCATGATGCCGATGCTCTCGCTGACGTGCACACTGTCGCTCTCGAAGGTAAAGATGCCGGCGTGGTCATCGTCAAGGATGGTCACCGTGGCGACCGCGGGGAAGCCCAGTACGGCCTTGGGGAAGGGCAGGCTGTTGGGCGAGAGCATCTCCTCGTCCTCCATCTCTTCTCCTCCTCCTCCACCACCGCCAACTCCAGGGACCTCCTCCAGGACGCGCACGTTGGTGAGCCGGACGAAGAAGTGCTCGTCCTCCTCGAAGATGTCGTCGTCGATGATGCCGATGGCGATCTCCTTGACCACATCGCCGGGCTTGAAAGCTAGCGTGCCCTCGGTGAACTCGTAGTCGGCGCCGGCATTGGCCGATCCGTCCTCCGTCTTGTAGTCCACGAAGACGGTGCGCGAGATGTCGCCGCCGCGCCGGGACACCGTGAGCACAGCGGCACCGCAGTTCTCCAGGCACTGGTAGGCGGCCGGCTCGAAGCTGATGCGCGACACGAACTCGCCCTCAGCCGTGGGGTCACCGTCCACCCGCACCTTCAGCGAGGAAGATAGAATACCATACATTAACCTGGGTGTAATGACATGATGTGTAGGTGTGTGAACTCTACTTCACTTTACTTTTAAAAAACTAACCCTACTTTGCATCTGCACTTGTTGTTCTGTATATTCTTTGTTGGCGATGATTATGTCCTCGATTGTAAGTCGCTTTGGTAAAAAAGTGTCTGCCAAATGCAATCTAATGTAATAATTAAAGGCCCTTTAAAATAAAGTGTTGACTTCTTTTAGTTTTTCAGTTTGTGCTGTGTCACAAAAACAATAACAAATCAAGTCATTTGTTTTCTTTTGTTTCAGACATGTACAAGTTTTACCCTTTACCCTTTGCCGGTGTAAGGTAAAGGATGGAACCTATCTATCTATCTATCTATCTATCTATCTATCTATCTATCTATCTATCTATCTATCTACCTACCTACCTACCTACCTACCTACCTACCTAGCACATGCAATACAGATACAAATCAAATATCATATCACCTCCTGGACGCTGGCGCTGCGCTTGGCCTGCTCGGACACGTGCTTCTTGAGGATGTTTCCGGCGCCGGTCATCATGCGCGTGGCCTGGATGCGGTAGAAGGCGCGGCTCTTCTGCTGGTGCGACAAGGCGTAGTAGTTGGCCATTTCCACCAGCTGGTCCAGCTCCTTCTCCGGGTGCTTCTGCTTCAGGTCCTTTAGGTAGAGGTGGGCAATATGGCAAAAAAAAACGTCATATCACAGAAAATGAGGACTCCAGGCTCTTCTATTAGAAGATTTACCTCTTAACTTAACCTGGTTTACTCCTGAACCAGCTTTGTAGTATTTCCCTTTGCTTTAGTTACGTTCATGGTGACTTACTAAGTCTACTGTATACAATACAATACAATACAATACAATACAATACAATATATATTTACATAGCACAGGACAGGTGGTTGATATGGCAAAAATGTCATATCGCGATTTAATATAAAATTACGATTCCGATTTTTTAATCACGATCTTCGGATCTTCCATCTAAATAATAAAAACGACAAAAAAACAAAAACACAGCATTTTCTATACTTGCAATTTGTAATTAGCAATTAATTAAATGCAAACACACTGATGACACTCTCTTAAAGTGCACAATTGTAATACAATAATTAATAGAGTAAAAGTGAAGACAACAACACTAAGTAAGTAGACATCACTCTGATACTCATAGTAAACATCCTCAATGTAAGACGATGTATTTGATTTCTCCACTTTGGCAGATTCGAGACGATGTTGTACTTGATTTCACAATTCACGATTTAATAACGTCATATCGTGTTTACTAAAAAAAACGCACTCCCTGGTGTAATTCTTGCCGTTTTAATTTACTTGGTTACCCAGTGCGGCTTTTGTTATTAAACATGAACTTTGCTGTCTGCTTGCACCCGAAGAACTTGTAAGAAACTTAGTTGGGAGTTAAGCGTTCTTTCTAAAAAAAGACTATAATGTCATATCGCCCACCTTCAGGATGCGGATCATGTCGCGCCGCGACTCGTCCACCTCCTTGCCGCACGAGCCGCCGCCAGAGGCGTCAATCAGCCCCACGAGGTTGCTGGGCACCCCTGTGCCGTCGGCCGCGCCAAAGTGCGAGTTGGCCATCTTGCCGTCCATCATCTCAATGCTCTTGGCCCGCTCCCGAGACTCGGTCTCGATGATGACGCCGCGGTGGTGGTGCTTGTCGGTGCGGTACTTCTTGTGCATGTACTTGTAGAAGAGCAGGCGCCGGTCGGCCACCCAGGCCAGGATGACGCAGATGGGGAAGAAGGCCAGCGTGAGGAGTCCCTCCCAGACGTGCACCACGTTGGGCGAGAAGACGGCCAGGATCATGTAGAGCCAGATGTAGGCGAAGACGCTCCACGCCGCCGTCACGAAGAACACCCGCAGGTGCTTAACCTTGCGCACCTCGCCGTCGGGGATCACCGACACGCACAGGCCGATGATGACAAACATGTTGAAGGCGGCGCTGCCCACGATGGTGGCGGGCCCCAGCTCGCCGGCGCGGAACTCGTGGCCGCACACCTCAATGACGGACAGCATGATCTCGGGCGCCGACGAACCAAGCGCCATGAGCGTCAGGTTGGACACAGTCTCGTTCCAGACGCGGATGGTGGTGGTGATGGTCTCGCCGTTGGGTCGCTTGATGACGATCTCCTTCTCCTGCGAGGTGATGACCTCGATGGAGGACATGAAGCGGTCCGCGATGATGGACACGCCCAGGAACATGTAGATCATGGCCACGAAGTAGACGATGACCCGGGCGATCTTGTCGCCCATGGTGGGGTCCTCCGGGTACCATATGGGCAGCAGGATGCCCGGTGAGCACTTGGACTTGTCCTCACTGCATGTGGAGTTGGCGAGGGTGACGGGGGCGGGAGTGACGCGCGCCTCCGTGCACATGAAGGTGAGCGCCGTGGCAACGAGACCCAGCCAGAGGCAGGCCCCGGAGGAGCTTGGCACTGCTGCCGCCGTCCTCGAGCGCTCCATGCACCCTCCGTCGTCTCAAGGGTCCGTCCTCTCTGGGGCTCCCCGGGGGATCCAGCACTAAGGCTGTTATTTTGGTTCCTACCCGCGGACACTTTGTTTTTTGGTTTTCCCTCGCTCCGCTCGTTTGCTCTTCTCGGCTCTTCAACACCTGTGAAGGGGGAGCACAGTCAAAGCGTAGAGAGCAGATTAGACAAAGACATACACACAAATATACACAGCATATTCTCCAGTGTTCGTTTTTTGTTCTTTTTTATTCAGTAAGATTCATGAAAAGATCACATTTGGCAATAGAAAGCACAGTTTTAATGAGCAGCATAGTTGCAATACCTACTCTGGCCACCATCCTAAGCAGTGCACCTTTAACGCTCACAGTGTTGATCCAACTCTTAGACTGTTACAATAACACGGTAAAATGTACTGTGTACAAAAATAAAAATCCACTTTTATCAGATTTCACATAAAGGTGCATGGACAGCACAACCTCTATTCAACCTTTGAATTATTTCAGCACTTGCTGAACATTTTTACTAGCTGTATGATTTGTAATATTTACACTGCAAATACTGAAATTTATACACCTCTTATGTAGCCTGAGGGCAACATAAAAATATTTATTCCTGCACTAAAATATATGAATACCCGTCAGCACTTTGGTCCAGACTATACAACACGTCTAGACATAGATGCATTTTTTAATAAACAGGTAGTCATTGTTTATCAGGAAGCTGTGAATGAGCTATCATTTCTTATTTCTCCCAGGTCGTATCTGTGGTAAACATTGTCTGGCCAACTGAGGAACCGGATCTGGAAGAGCCTCTCCTACTGCACACTCTATTCCACGTGTGTGTACAGTAAAAAAAAAAAAAGAAAAGTTAATTCAACATTTAGAAAATACTCTGAGACCAAATACTGTCTAGGCCAGTGGTTCTGGAACAGTGTCAGAACTGGTTCACATCCTGTTTTGAACAAACGCCCCTTTTGACCGCATCATAAGCCTGCCAACGCCCTCCTTAGTATTACATGTTAAAAAAAGGCTAATGTCCCCTTTCAGATGTATCCTTCTTAACCCCCCCCAGACTTCTGGTGTGGCGGCCACGCACAACACACGCACAGCACGCGCACACCACATGCAAGCCCATCAACCCCTCTCAACCCCTACGCAGCCAGCCGTTTGCAATCCAAGATGCGGCGCCCTGAAATATTCAATAGCAGCTGTTTATGATGCAATATTTACAGACTTTTTCCTCTGGCTCAGGCTAGGTCTGACTGTCGTGTCGACCTGTAAGACTGTGAAACTCCAGACGAGAGAGAGAGAGAGCGAGAGCGAGCGTGAGAGAGAGAGAGAGAGAGAGAGAGAGAGAGAGACAGTTTGGCTGAAACACTGAGGCTGCCAAGGCAGACATGCCCTTTTTGGAAGTTCAACAGTAGAAATACATACAGTATATAATGTAAGATGTACCGGTATGTGTTTCATCTTTAAAATGCACACGCACACGTGCACAGATGCACACTCGGGCGCGCGCGCACACACACACACACACACACACACACACACACACACACACACACACACACACACACACACACACACACACACACACACACACACACACACACACACACAAGGGCCCTTTCTCTTGTTGAAAACACAGACACACTGCTCGGCAAACAGCCCCTGTAACTGGGTGAGCAAGATGTTCTGAGGAAGAGACAAGTGCGTTCGTCCCCAGTGGAGCAGGCAGTGACCACATGTTAACGCTCTCCCTTGCCAACCCCCCCTAGTCACGTAAACCGCCTCGCAAACACACACACACACACACACACACACACACACACACACACACACACACACACACACACACACACACACACACACACACACACACACACACACACACACACACACACACACACACACACACACACACACACACACACACACACACACACACACGCTCTCCCTTGCCAACCCCCCAGTCACGTCAACCCTCCTTGCAAACACTCTAATCATCTAGCAGTCATCCCTACACTTCATGGGCAGCAAAACACAAGATGCCAGCCCTGTAAGCCAGCCAGAGAGAGGAGGAGAAGAGGAGAAGGAGAGAGAGAGAGAGAGAGAGAGAGAGAGAGAGAGAGAGAGAGAGAGACAGAGAAGGAGAAGAGAGGAGGAGAGGGAGAAAAAGAGAGAGAGAGAGCGAGAGAGAGAGAGAGAGAGAGAGAGAGAGAGAGAGAGAGAGAGAGGGAGAGAGAGTGAGAGGAGAGTCTCACTGCCTCAATTTGGTGTGTGTGTGTGCGTGTGCGTGTGTCTGTGTCTGTGCGTGTGTGAGTGCGTGCATGCGTGTGCGTGCGCAGTTGTGTGTATGTGTGTGCGCATGTGCACTTGTGCCCGCTTGTAAGCGCGCGCGTGTGTGTGTGTGTGTGTGTGTGTGTGTGTGTGTGTGTGTGTGTGTGTGTGTGTGTGTGTGTGTGTGTGTGTGTGTGTGTGTATGTGTGTGTGTGTGTGTGTGTATTCATTTCACAGCCCCACTCATTGTGAAGCAGGCCCATTTCAATAGTCCATTCAGTTCTACTCCATTCCCCCGGTGTTCTGTTGTGCTCTGTGTTCCCTCTAGTTTGTCTGAAGATGTTACACCCACAAGCGGGAGTCCCATGCTGTTTGGAGGTCACACACTTCATTCTCTTTGTACTGTCAGTGTGTGAGTGAGTGAGCATGTGTGTGTGTGTGTGCGCATGCGTGCGTGTGCATGTGCGTGCCAGTATTGTCTATGCCAGTGTGTGTGTGTGTTACGATGTCACAAAAGTTGGTGATATACAAGTAATGTAGTGTCAATATCACAGTGCACCAGTGGTATGTAGGCTGATTTTGCCTTGAATTCTTTATGGAATATTGGAATAACTTGGTAACTCGGCTAATGTTCGCCCAAGGTAGCACACTTTGGGAGGACTACTGGATCTGTAGTGAATCTGCTCTGAACCATCACTTTAAGCATATAATTTGGTATTAGGGTACCAAGGAAATGTATATTACGCTGGCGTTTTGGCACATAGCTATAGGTAGCTTTACTGTGTAAGCAGCAACAGATTGCTGAAAATAATGCTGGCACGTACTGTATGTACAGTAACTATACTTTCAAAACTCAAACATTTTCTTTGACAGATTTACATTTGTTTTTGGGGGTATATTAACCTAACCATGTATGCCATCAGGCTGATTTCACAGACCCGTTTAACCCTACTTATTTGCTTTCTACAGTAAACAATTGCATTGAATTTTTCACTTCATGTTGCCATGTCATGTTTTCTAAGATTTCAAAAAAAAGGTTGAGCTTCTTGATTCATCCCTGTTCTCCGGTGCCTGTGAATTTCCATAAAGCTACCAAAATGCACATGCACTTTCTGTGGCAGGTTTCGCACACCCAAGGGAATAAATAATTAGACGCTCTGTTCACGCCTCTTCCTCCATAATTTACACATAACAGTCACAATTATAACCCACGCAAGCTCCCAGGTTTGGATATGCACGCTGCACACAAAACCAGTATTTGCACACCTATATGAATAGTAGGCCTACTGCATGGTGTTTGGATTTCTATAACATAATTTGTATAAAGTCATGTTGTAGGTGTTTCTTGTGAAAGATAGATTTGTATATTTGGCCCTCAGAGTGCATAGTCCTCGTGGTTTTACACTCAAGTAGTGTAGGAGTAGTAGTAGCTTTGACTACAATGCACCAGCAAGAAATGCAATACATTTGTGAGAAGGGTTTCCCTGTTTATGTGTGTGTGTGTGTGTGTGTGTGTGTGTGTGTGTGTGTGTGTGTGTGTGTGTGTGTGTGTGTGTGTGTGTGTGTGTGTGTGTGTGTGTGTGTGTGTGTGTGTGTGTGTCAGCCTATGTCTGTGTGTGTAACTGAGTATCTGAGTGTACGCAAGTGTTTGTGTTGAGTGTTTGTGTCCTGTCCCTGTTACTTTACTTCTTTGATCAGCAACGGATTTAAAAAATCTGCCAACTAAGCACAAGCCCCATGCAGGCCAGAAACCGGGAAAGAAAGAATGAAAGAAAGGAAGAAAGAAAGAATGAAAGAAAGAACGAAAGGACGAAAGAACGAAAGAAAGAAAGAAAGAAAGAAAGAAAGAAAGAAAGACACAAATTACCCTTGTCGATGCTCTTTTTTGTGAAAAGACAACCTTTCGTGATCTTCTAAAACGATGGTTCAATGTTAGTTCCCTTGGCAACACATGGAGGAGTAAACCTTAAAGGAGAAGTCCACTTTTTTGAACATTAAGGCCATTTTCTGAGTGGTCTGCAATGTTTTAGAGCCCCCCTCACCGTTTATTTCATGATTGCTGCAGTCTCTGTTATTTGGCTGATTTGGATTTGATCTCAACCAGCTTTAGAATGGCCGTCTATGGGCACCTGCAACTCTGTTCTTAAAATCACCTTTAACATTTGTTTTGAAGAATATGCAACTCAGCAAGTGTTCAGCAGTATTCACTGGTGTTCCTTAGCAATTTTTGTAGCGAAATATGGCATCTGTCGTGTTTTATGTGTGTTTTATGTAGCAATTTGTAAGTTAAGTTTCACTTTCACTTTCACTTTCTTTCACAAAATGGCAAATAAAAAATGACAGAAGCCATATTTCGCCTTGAAACTTGTTAGGGACTGCTAGTGAACACTCCTAACCACTTTGTGAGCTGAAGACTTTCGAAAACAAATATTTAAGGTGATTTTAAGAACAGAGTTGCAGGTGCTCATAGACGGCCATTCTAAAGCTGGTTGAGATCAAATCCAAATCAGCCAAATAACAGAGACTGCAGCAAACATGAAATAAACGGTGAGGGGGACTCTAAAACATTGCAGACCACTCAGAAAATGGCCTTAATGTTCAAAAAACTGGACTTCTCCTTTAAGAAGGCCGCCTGCAGTCACTTCCTTTGACTCCTTCTCCCAGTAGTGGCATGTAGAATACCACACATTCTTAACCTCACTACCACCAGCACTGACTAATACATCGAATTTCCATTTCTCAAAGCGCTAGGAGCAGCCGGAGTGCCTATAAGCCTGGGCAGACAGCCATGTACTGTACTACGAAGGACTAGTGAAAGCCTCGGCAACCTGCTTTCCAGAACACAGTCATCAAAACAATACAATCGAGACAGAACATACAAAATAGGTTATTAAGTTATTTAAATATTCTGACAGTTATACAGTAACCGTTATACATTAACCATTAATGTAAATGTGACAAAGCATCTTGAGAAAATAGAATAACGAAGTGTTAAACATACTGTGACTCTGAGATGACTCTATGAACCGAGCATCTGGCTATTGGAAGCACCAGCTGGCTAGCCCAACTGTTCTCACACTGAGACAGCCAAAGGTGGGCAAGTCCTTGCTACTGGATGAATAATTGATATGTAGGTTATAAATTCTGTGCTTTGTCAACTCCACACCAACACTAATGAAGGTGGTCAAAGTCGTACTTGTAAAAAGCAAAACACAATTAATAACTACTTTTAAAGGAACAGTCCACAGCATTTACTTATGGCCTGAGACGAGTTGTTGATGAGTAGGCTACCTTTCAGCTGTTTGTGCGTGTCTAGGGTTGCCAACCGCCCCTTGAGTATCGGAATCGTCCTGTATTTAGAAATTAATGTCCGTATTGAGCTGAAACGGGACACGGGATGATGAAATGCAGGAAATTACATCTGAGAAAAACAAAGACCCCCACACGAAAGAGGTGTCACGGATGTTTTTTCATTGATAGTCGCCAACCTTAAACATGTCTGCATGCAATCAGTCTGGCGCATATTTGTTAGCATTTAGCTTAGCTCAGTGAGTCATTGAGTATCTATAGGTTGAAGTTAGAAGTAAACAGTCTCTTCCCTGTTTTTCCTATTTCAATACATTTGTATGACTAGTTA
>NC_085875.1:47877269-47887269 GCF_034702125.1 Engraulis encrasicolus | reverse complement strand
GAGAGAAAGAGGGAGAGCACAGAAGTCGCAATGAGAGCCAAGACCGGAAAAAGCCTGAGCAGCACACAGTCAGATTTTGCAGCAATAATGTAACACTGAGAGTGTATGACAAACTCAAGTTCAATTTTACTCTCCAAATGTTGAAGTAACACAAACAAAATGTCCTGCGTAAGAGAGTTGGAATGTTTGATGATGGTAATTGCACACTGCTTGCCTGGCCGGTGGCCATGTTAAAAGCTTGTTGTCTGGTTAGTGTCACTGGTGTACAAAAATACCCCGGCGCTTGTTTGCGTAGGAGGCTGGAATATGTGTGGGGTGATGGCGAGGTCTGCAAAAACATTGCTGGAGAACACCCATATGGCGCCCGATGAAGCACACACACTGTAGCAGCAGCAATAAAAATATCTCCATTACTTAGTACGAGGTACGAGAGAGTGGATGCGTTCCCTTGTATGTTGTAAAAACTGTACGTGTGTGTGTGTGCATGTGCGTGCGTGCACGCGCGCGCGTGTGTGTGTGTGTGTGTGTGTGTGTGTGTGTGTTTGTGTGTGTGTGTGTGTGTGTGTGTGTGTGTGTGTGTGTGTGTGTGTGTGTGTGTGTGTGTGTGTGTGTGTGTGTGTTTGTGTGTGTGTATGTGAAAGGCATCATTTGTATTATTGTCATTGATAGCGTCATGTTATTATACCACTGATTCTTGAGAAAGTGGCTAAAACAGGTTGTAATCTTGAAAGAAAAAAACGAAGTGAATTACAAAATAATATGGTATATCCTCGTAAACAAAGGTCTTAACTTTTTAGAAATGCACAAGGCCAATCTCCCCATTTTGATCTTTTTTCAGAAATCAAGTTTTTCTCCGATCATACCTTGTTTTTTGTCAACACCGTCAGACACAATTAAAAGCAATAAAAAGTGTATTGATTTGGTTACATATGTATCTGGAGTTTTTAAGTGATTGTGTTTGTTTTTTGGTTCACACATACGCCTTTAAATGTTGAAAATTCACTTACATTCTATTTTAATACTGCTTCATGTGTTCTAATTTAAAAATATGTGCTGTCAGACAATGCTTACTTAATGCCTAAATAGATCAAAATGTTTTTTGTAATTTCACAAATATTCGTGTAGGCTTAAATTTGCTATTACTTTGATAATTCAACAACTCCAAAGGAAAATTTTGTAAGCACATTCATTTAAAATGTCCAAAACTCCTTCTTACGGTGGTGACTTAAGAACTGACGGTGGTGACAGTAATCTGAAGGTGGTGAAAGTTACCTAATTATTACCTACATTTAGCAAAATAAATAGCCCTCTCAAGTCAATGACATCTAGCATAAACACATTATTTTTCTGTGTGCACAGTATGCTTGTGCATGTGTTTTTTCTTCATTTGTTAGATACTGTAGGAAGTAGGCCTAGATTATTGAAAATGTGGCATAAACAGGTTTTAAGTTGTTCAAATCCAAAATATAGAGGTGAATTATCATAGATTAAGGTCTTGGCTGTGCAGTGAATGTATTGGCCAAGCTCCCCATGTTTTACATTTTTCAGAAAATGGCCTTTTTCTTGGTTTTGTCACCAGCGTCAGACAGAATTAGAATTTTAAAAAATCATGTTTACTGTATTTAAGTGAATTACTTTTACAATTCAACATAATTGTAGATACTTATTGGAAGCATATTCTTAAAACTTGTCAAAAACATGTAAAACACGTGCTTTTTTGTGAACTACATCAGATGTCACCACCATCAGGTTTTGTGACAAAAAACCCTCCAAATGCACCTCAGTGGAGGCTAGAGTATAAGTTTGGCTCACAATTATTACTAACATGTCTGGTAATGTTTCATTAACCAGTACAATTTAGTAAAATATGGAACAAGATGATGAGCGGAACAAAATCTGACGGTGGTGACATCTGACGGTGTGAGACAAAAAAACACTCTTTTACATATTGTGCATTTTTTGCTCACATTAGCCACTTCGTTTTCCCTCTGTTTCTTAAGGGCTTCATGCCGCTTCTGAAAAAGTATATATAATTAACATTAATGTAACATAATACTATTAAAACCCCAGACGGTGTTGACAGTTTATGGTTGGGACAGTACCAGTGTCCAAACAAATTAACAAATTGAGGAGAAATTAGTAAATTTACAGGAGCTTCAGTGATGGTGAAGTATTCAGTAGAGCTGAAGGTTTGAAAAGGGGTCCTAAGTAATGAAAATGACCTTGTCCATCCCTGATTTTATTGTCTTTTTTAAAAAAATCTGACGGTGGTGACCAATATGCTGGACACACTTTGAGCAATCAGAAAATAATAGTAAATATTGTTTTACACGCACTATGTGCATATCTGCAGAACCACTTCAATATGGACTTTCACATCATGGTGATATTATTCAATAATATCAGTGATTTTTACATTTTAAGTCAATTGAAATGATGATGTCTGTCCTAGGGACAGCTGTTTTTACAGGGTGTGGGCAGCTTTATAGCCATGAAAAGTAATAAAATTACACTTAAATAGTTCAAACGACTGTACATTTGTGTAACAGACCCCTGGGTCTTTACCTGGATTCATTTTGTTCATGAAAATGTAGTTTATTTTCAACAGAATTGGCAGTTTATTGCAGAGACATGTTTTAGCCGCTTTCTCAAGAATCAGTGATACCACAAACTCTAGACTCTATTCTTTACAATTGTTCAGCATTGTCCATTAGGCGGAATTTACACCAAGGCGTCGCGGAACGGAAGTGAGGCAAATGAGGTCTTTCTGCTTAGTTTCGGCCCGTGTATTCTACTCTGCCTTTCACACCGGCAGCGTCGGCATGTGCGGCCAGTCCTGTTCAAACCCCCCCACAGCCAAAGCTAGCACGTTACTTTGCCATTCATTTGAATGAGACACTGCCGGCCACTGCTGCCCAAAATCCGCTCAATTTCTATTTTCCAAATGCAGCGCGGAGCTGACGCCGGACTACCGGCGGTTGGTGTGGAAGGACAGATATGTTTTCATGTTTTCACCACCGCCGGTAAAAATCGCTTCTGTCCCGCGACGCCGCTTCACCGCCTTGGTGTGAAGCCGGCCTTAGACTTCACATTGTCATGTAAGTTTGTAGCAGATATTATTTAAGTATATAGAGATATGCCAATGTAATAGGTTGCTCTGGGCACCTAACATGACCAGGTTCCGGTCTGCCTAAAGGGGCGTGGTGTAGGTGTATGGTGAAGATCAAACAGAAGAGGAAAAAGTGGCGTTGCATCTCCAATTTTTCACACAAGGACCATTGCCAGTCAAAACAACAAAATATATTATCGGAAGCGTCTTCCCGCAACTGCTCTGTTAGGGTCTAAAACCTGAAAAGTGTGATGATGTGAAGGTGTATGTGACATGACCATGTTTTGCTTTTTTGTGCTGTTTGGACAGAGACACTCGGCTCGTCTTCAAAACCCTCCACTCTGGAAGGAGTCTTCTGAATTTTGCAAATGGCCCAATGCTGAGTCTTTTTAATCTATCCACCATGGGCCCATGAGACTGTCATTGAACCTGCCATAGACACCACTGCTATCACAGCAGCCATTAATAACCATGCCTGATCACTATCCCAATCCCCTACAGATTAACATTGCATTCTTTGTGTGTGTGTGTGTGTGTGTGTGTGTGTGTGTGTGTGTGTGTGTGTGTGTGTGTGTGTGTGTGTGTGTGTGTGTGTGTGTGTGTGTGTGTGTGTGTGTGTGTGTGTGTGTGTGTGTGTGTGTGTGTTCGGAGGTAGGTAGGGTTGGAGTTACTCATTCAATTACTGATTCCTTATCATTTAATTCGTTATCATCCTGATTCCTTATCATTTAAGTTCATTGTCTTTCCACAAAACAACAAATATTCACTTCCAACTAACAAAAAGAAACTAATAAAACACATACAAAAGCAAAACATGTACAGGCAGAGAGACAGAGACACACACGAATGCACATGCACACGCACACGCACACACACACACACACACACCCCAGAAGTCAGGCCATGGTGTGCGTGTGGTGGGTCCCAGTTCTGGTGTTGCCTCTGCCTCTGATTAGGGGGCCCCTCCATCAGCATCACAGGGAGTCAGTCTACACTTGTTGTTACCATGGAAACTAGCAGTTGAAACCAGGCAGCGGGACGCTGCTCTTTTTTTTTCTTTATTCATTCTTTTTTCCATTCTGTTTTTTTTTTCTTTTTAGACAGGGCTATTTCGGCCACCCCAAAAATGAATATAAATGGAGCTACAACCCCACAGTGCATGACGGCAAGGAAGGCACAACAGGAACGAAGGCAAAGGGGTCAGCTGTCCTGGGCCCAAAGAGATGAGGGATGAGGTCCCAAGAATCGGGTTCACATTACATTGTATGTATTGAAAGGGAGATCATTTTGCCCTGGGCCCGGTCAAAGCTGTCAGCGGCCCCGCATGACTGATCCTAATGGTCGAATGGCTCCACAAAACTTACGCGAACACATGAATGCACATGAGCCTGAAATAGCTCCCTACATGATTTAATAAATACTTGAACCTGATACACACAGCGAGAACGCTAGGTTAGGGGTTACCGCTTTACGTCTGTGTGTGTGTGTGTGTGTGTGTGTGTGTGTGTGTGTGTGTGTGTGTGTGTGTGTGTGTGTGTGTGTGTGTGTGTGTCGGTGTGTGTCGGTGTGTGTGGGTGTGTGTGTGTGTCGATGTGTGTGGGTGTGTGTGGGTGTGTGTCGGTGTGTGTGCCTGTGCACTGCTGCGATGCAATGCTGTCACTTGGCTTGATGAATATGGTAGATACAACTCCAGCACTAATCTCTCCCAAGTGTGTGTGTGTGTGTGTGTGTGTGTGTGTGTGTGTGTGTGTGTGTGTGTGTGTGTGTGTGTGTGTGTGTGTGTGTGTGTGTGTGTGTGTGTGTGTGTGTGTGTGTGTGTTTGTGTGTGAGAGAGAGCAACAAAGAGAGGGGGAGAAAGCGGGAGGGACAGAGAGAGAGAGAGAAAGACAATGAGCAGGTGAGGGAACTGGGGAATGTCATAGACAGACAGAGTTGGGGGAAGAGAGGTTGAAAAAGACAGCGACAGAGAGAGGGAACGACCGCATGAGAAAAAGAGAAATGGAAAGGTAGTGGAAGAGAGGAGAGGTGAGGCAGAGAAGAAGCAGGAGAGTGAGAGAGACAGAGACAGACAGAGAAACAGAAAGAGGAGCTGAGACAGAGCACAAAAGAGGTAAAGGGAGAGATAGAGTGAGAGAGACCAGGAGAGAGAGACAGAGGGAACAGGAGAGAGACAGAGAGAGAGAGAGAGACAGAGACAGACAGAAACACATACAGACAGAGAGAGAGAGAGAGAGAGAGAGAGAGAGAGAGAGAAAGAGAGAGAGAGAGAGCGCGTGATTAAAGCGCTGCGCGCTACACCTCCAGCGCAATCTTCCATCTCTGCCAGATGGCCGCCTCCCTCATATCTTATGGGCTAATGTATTATCAGTGGAGTTATCAGCGTGTGACAGAGCCGCTGCATCTGATAACGCCAATCAGCATCACATTTACTACGGCCCTCTGCTGACGCTCCCAGACTCAAAACACCACCACACCACACCCACCAGCAGACTAGGCAGGACTGGTTTGGAGACCAACTGGTCCTTATGGGTGGGTTTGTGTGTGGTGAAGAGTGTGTGTGTGTGTGTGTGTGTGTGTGTGTGTGTGTGTGTGTGTGTGTGTGTGTGTGTGTGTGTGTGTGTGTGTGTGTGTGTGTGTGTGGTGAAGATTGTGTATGTGTGTGTGTGTGTGTGTGTGTGTGTGTGTGTGTGTGTGTGTGTGTGTGTGTGTGTGTGTGTGTGTGTGTGTGTGTGTGTGTGTGTGTGTGTGTGTCGAATAGGGATAGATGGATGGATGGCAGCAGGCAGGATGGGGTCAGGGGAGTTGAGGTGAACCCTAAGAGGCCAGAGGTCAAAAGGTCATCCTCGGTACACACTGCTGACCCTGAGCGTGTAAGCAATCTTTTTCCCCCTCCTCCCTATCGAGTCAGCAGTTTTACACCCTACTGCCAGATATGGATTGAGCTGAATGTATTTTCCTGGTACGATGGCTCAATTAGAGGAATAAAAAAGACTACTACAGCCGGCTTTATAGAGCAGATGTGTGTACTACTACACGTATATCAATTACACTCGGACACACAGATAGACAGACAGACAGACAGACAGACAGACAGACAGACAGACAGACAGACAGACAGACAGGCACGCACACACACACACACACACACACACACACACACACACACACACACACACACACACACACACACACACACACACACACACACACACACACAGACACACACACACACACACACACACACACACAGACAAATGCTACATTTGTATTGTATGTGCCATGTGCTCTCATAAACATTCAATGTACAATGTTTATAGTATGTTGCAGTACTGCAGTACTGGAAGTAGTGTATGTGATTCCAACCACACACACACACACACACACACACACACACACACACACACACACACACACGCACACGCACACGCACACACACACACACACACACACACACACACACACACACACACACACACACACACACACACACACACACACACACGCACACACACGCACACACACACACACTAACTAAGCATGGACACACATTTTGATGCATTTGTGTTCTTGTCTTTGTACCGTTTGAAAATGACGACGGGTGCATAATTGAGGAGAGTCGACTCTTCTGCAGTTTGTCTGTGAACCCAGCATGCATTGCTCCAGCTTAACATACACAGCAGGTTCACCAACAAGATCTTAAAATAACTTAATTGACTATGCCTACGCACACATATGCAATATTCAATACATTGTATATGCACAAGGGAATCTCTTCGTAATTATAAATTCAAATAGCCTAGCAAGTGGGTTAAAGTAGACGATTCCGCAGAACATAGGCCTACTTTTAATAGTAACTGTATTTGTAAAGCACAATTCATTCAAGACATTTAGCTCGATGTGCTTAAGAGCATGGGCGTTTTTAGACAGGGGCAGGGTGGGCCTGGGCCCCTGTAGGATTGGTCCAGGCCCCCCCTAGGGCCCCTGTGCCAGCCAATCATACAAAAAATAAAAATAATGTCTAACGGGTTTGCAACGTGCATTGACGGATTCAAGTGCAACACACACAGGAAGGGACTAGGAGGGTCAGTTTGTCCCAGGCACAGGCACAGAGGGGGTACAGAATTGGGTCCTAGAGACATTACACATGTTGAGTAGGGGGGCCTTCGTCAATACTTTGCCCCAGGCTCGGATGAGGTACTGCCACTGCCCCTGCACGCACTCCACCGATTCGCGAGATGTTTCCACCTGCAGACTTGTGAGCTAGAACTTCTTCATTTTTTGAGCTATTATCGCTGGACTTAAATGGAGTTGGATAACATGCTGAAGTGAGGAAACAATTCATTTCTTTAAGTGTCTGTAGGTGAGGAATAAGCCGGTTTTAAACGGAATGGTGGCATGCATTCGGTTTGGGCACTTAGGCTATTGTATGTTGCTGAGTTAAAAGGCAATTCTATGTGGTGCTATTTTATTAATTATTAACAAGTGCTCAGATTCATAACGGTATTTAATTGCATCCCAACTGTGTGTGCTGCAGCACTGCTATTAAGGCTGCTTATGAGTTTTGTCATAGGCTAACGTAGCTAGCTTACAAATGCAATGGACAGACAACATTGCTAAATTGCTGTTTGAAATGATTTGGGAGCAAAATAGGAGCGAAATGCATCGCCATATGACACAAACCACCGGACAAAATACCTTCTATGTTGGATTTGGCCTTTAATTCAAAGGAAATATTCACACAATGTCAGTAAATCCGTTTGTTTTCCGTGTCTTCAGTCTGTTTCGTTTCTGTTCCCATGTTCTGTCGCTACTAGTCAAGTGCAAGCAACAGGACGCCGGACCTAGGAACCAGTGTTGCCAGGTGTAGAAACGTGAAATAAGCAACTAGTGTTGCCAGGTGTAAGAGAAATGAGCTGTTTTGGGCTGGCTTAGAAAAAAGCCCAAAACAGCTGCAGAGAAATTAGCAGCTGCTTATAATCATTTAACCCTTCTTCCTTGAAAGATCTACTACTGGGACTGAATGCCCCGTGGTGGAGATTTTAGGCTATTTTATGCAATGCTGCATTTTCTCTTATTTGAGACTTTGTTGGATAGGGAAATATAAACTGTTAATTATAAAAATATTATTGAAATGAAAAAGTGATAAAATAGAAATGGATATTAATTTAAATTCATGATTTTATCTCATTTTTAAATTTAATTTCAGTCTTTTCGTTAGAAAGGTTTGGGGGGAAATCGCCACTTATATATATTTAAAAAAAATGTGTAGATCCAATTGTCATCAAGAAAACTGATACACATTTTTTTTTTCAAAACCGCCCCATCCCTAGTTTGTATGTTCTTGCCATTAGATTTTTTCCGTAATAATAATAATTGGTATAGCACATTTCAAACAATGCATGCAGCTCATTGTGATTTAACAGTTAGATTAAATTTGAAATTGGTAAATTGGTTAACCCATTGATGCCAAATAATGTGCAAATGCTATCATTGACCCTAGTGCCAGGAGCTGCATGATGTAGCTTTAGGCTCATGAAATTCAATTTTTTTTAAATGAAGAAAGTTTGTATGTTAGAGCTGAATGAATGGGTGATAATGCAAAATGAAGCAGCTTTTAATTCAATTAATTACATGCTTAGTATGTGCTTCAGATGCTGAAGCATGTGTTTTTGCAGGTATTTAACACTGGGTTTAGAAAAAGGCAGATATTTTGGCAAAAGTAAGGTCGAAGAATATAAGGTACATGGGCCCCCCTCAAAACATGTGGGCCCCTGTCAGGCCCCTGTGGTAATTTTGGGCTAAAAACGCCACTGCTTAAGAGTAAGGTTAACAACAATATTAAAAAGTAGTAATAGTGAAATAAAATGAAAATAAGAATGAAAAAACTAAAAATGAAATCAATAGAATTGGTTTTAAAAACAAGAAGACAAGTGAAAGGTAAAAGTTAGGGTCAAAACATGCTGAGCATTAATAGAATATTAAAATTTTGCCTAGCGAGTTGCTCTAGCACGGCAACTTAGGAGGTCAGAAGCAGGGCCTACCCATCCTCTATCATAATGCAAGTCATTGAGATCAACCTTGGTCTAGTGGTTAGGTAGGTTGTCTGAAAGATCAGAGGGTTGCAGGTTCGAATTCTACCCCCGCCTCTCCCTACACCTCCATCCATGGCTGAAGTGCCCATGAGCAAAGCACCTTACTCCACATCAGTGGCGGCTGGTAGTCTGTCAAACAGGGGAGGCTGTTCAATTACAATATGTCCAGAACGCCAAAAAAAAAAAGGGGGGGGGGGGTCAATTTTGACACGCATCTAACATTGGTCCTGAGCCACATATGACCTCACACACTAAAGGACTCTTGTTGAAACAAATTTGTTAATCATTAATCATTATCCCCCTTGTAGCCTATTCATAGGGAAAACATTTTTTTATTATTATTATTATTATTATTATTATTATTATTATTATTTTTATCATTATCATTAGTCCTATACCTCCGACACATAATGATGTGATTGAGTTTGCCTACGTTGTCTTTGTTCATTACTGGGTGCACGGCTTAACTTACCACTAGAGGTCGCAAAATCTTTAATTATTTACCAGACATTGCCAACACAGTAGGAAACAAGGACTTGCCACTCACGGGACTTGGCAGTTAACCAGTTGATCAGACACCACGAAAGCTCAAAAGAAACGGTTGTTCTTCCCTACCTTTTTCACCAAGTCAATATTATGCAGTGCTCTGCTCTGCTCCTTGATATTCATTTTCTCCTCATAAGGACGACTGGAATTCGCCAGAATTTAATCCACAATGCTTGGCATTTTGCATAGCTCTCTAGCTTTCTTGCAAGCTAGCCCTAACGAAAAGTAGGCAAGTTAACCTCAACTTTTGAAT
>NC_085875.1:47862269-47872269 GCF_034702125.1 Engraulis encrasicolus | reverse complement strand
TCTGATCTGATGATAACATTGGAAATAAGTGGAGATCAGCGTGTCATTTTGGAAATTACAACCCTACAAACCCATGTGGATGGCAATGGATTGGACAGCACTGTATCTATTTTAATGTGATCCTACATGGTAATGTGGTTTCTCTGGCAATGCGGTGGTGGTGCCAAAGCATCCTTACAACCTGCACAGCCTCTTCCACCATGCATGCATGAAGTAGAAGTTAAAACAAATCCTGCCACAGTTTCTTTCCACCACAGGTAACTTCAGTGGTCTACAGTTACTATAAAGCGACGTACCTGATTCTGCACGTGGGGGGCTTTCTTTTTGGGTTTGTAGTACTTTTCAGTAACACTGTCTTGTCACCTCATTAGTTACAATGGAATAACTGGTGTAACTGCTATGTAATATCATGTGCTAATGTCGTACTTAAACCATAAATTTACTTCTACTTTACTTTGGCCACCTCTGTGTCTCTCTGTTGAGTCATATTAATTGAGTAATCCTCTGAATATGGTGTAGCGGACTATCCCAGTGTTGTGAAGATGACGCGGCTATAATCAATCTATCGATCAATCAATCAATCAATCAATCAATCAATCACTTAATCAATCAAAATGATTTATGTAGCACGCTATCATACATAAGTGACATTCAATGTGCTAAAGAGAAGAGAGAAGAAAAAATATATTGTAGAAAGTATTGCAGATAGTAGATAACTATCACCAAAGGCTGATGAAAATAGAGGTCATAAATAGAGAAAATAGAGGACATGGTTATTATAATTTTGGTAACAGTATCTGTTAGTGGTGTGGATCGGCACTGCCCTCGTGATCCGATTCAATCACGATTCGGGAGGTAGCGATCCAATTCGATTCGATCCGATCCGATCCAATTCTACAATGCATTGCAATCATGATGAGGCAATACAAGTAGTCAGATACTGAGCAACAATTTATTGGCTGTTTTCTGTATCAGTCTGTATCAGTCTGTATGAGTCTTGCAATGTTTTTAAGTGCTTTTATTTAATTCAACATTCATTTGGTCCCGAAATATCCATGGAAGTAATTGAAACTTGCCGGATCGATTCTGGAACTTGCCGGATCGATTCTGGATCGTCCATGCCCCGCATCGATTCGGATCGCCGAATCGATCATTGTGACACCACTAGTATCTGTAACAGTGCCTCAGGACAATATTTCTCATTGGTTTGTCACTTACACAAACAGTTTTATCAATAGTAAATAGTTCAAATAGTTTTTATCTTGGAACCTGACATTGCATCACTTGTACTCTTCTCACATCCCCAGGCCTCACACTGCTGGAGACACATCCACAGCTGACTAATATCACTTGTAAGGACGTGTCAGGGCACGGCATTACACTGTAATGGATGCACTGAGGACTGTAAAATAAAGTGTAACCTATCTAATTTAGCAATGATTAGCACCTCAGCCACCCTGAGGCATGCCATATAATGTGACACCAAACCACACAGCCTTGGCCTTTTTCCTCTCTCGCTCTCTCTCCATCCCCACCTCCCTCTCAGTTCCTCCTCTTCATCCTCTCTCTCTCTCTCTCTCTCTCTCTCTCTCTCTCTCTCTCTCTTTCCCCCTTCCTCTATGTCTCATAAATCTATGCATAGCTTGTTTACTGTACTATCAGGTGTTGTCTATTTCCCCTACGGAGCCTTAATCACCATCTCGCCTGCGTGGTATGCACGCAAGTATGTTCACATGTAAAGAGCATTGATAACAGTGGCCCCATAAAAGAAAATGGGTGGCATAGATGGTCCTACTACCACAAACTGAGTACCCACCGCATCACTGTATGCTGTATTGCATAGCAATGTGGTGAGGTGGTGTGGCGAAAGATTTTTTTTATGCTCAAGCACACACATAACATAATGCACTCACACTCAATTAATTTCACCAACCATTTCATTTCATATTGCAGTGTATACTGTGTATGTGACGAGTAAATAGTTCTTTAACTTTAATTCCTTTCTATTGATTTGGCATTTGACTACTTTTCAAATGGGAAAGAAACAACAAATGATCACTTCTGGGGAGGTTTGTGAATTATTTATATGGTGACATTGCAAACGGAGAAGGGAGAAAACAATAATGATGCATATTGTTATCTATGTGCAGAAGAGATTTTGTGTGAGTTTCTCTGGGGTGGGTGTGGGGAGAAGGGGGGTTGTGGAGCTGCGTCTCTCTCAAGACTGCGTCCCCTCTCTCAACGAAAAGTGCTCCCGCAGTGATTGTGAGGAGGGCGCGCCCACAGCAATTAGGCGCTCCAGAATAATTACCATACTAATAATGGTTAAACGCTAATGTGTTTCTCTCTCCATTAGCTGACAGATATGTCTGCCCAGAGGACGCTGGACTGATGACAGCGTTCAAAATGCCAACCAGAACACACGGAAAGAGCTTCAGGTCGAGCATGAAAAATAGTGAGACCAAAGCACAGATCAGGGGCAGAAGACGCTTTGAATGCACAATGGTAGTTGTTTAACAGAAAATTTTAACCATGTTCAGTTTTTTATAGCCTGAAAATATATCATTTTGCAGCCAATGTAAAGCATGGAGAGTACAAGAGTCTCAATTAGCGAGAAGAGAACAGCGACCTCTACGGCAGGGTCACGAAGCCTAATAACAATGCTGAGTGGGCCCACGCAATACGTCCCCAGAGGCCATGTGATGTGGACTTCTTCCATTTTTGTGCACAGCGCAAACTCGCAACTGTTCTGCATGATGCCTGCCACGGATCAGAGAGAGAGAGAGAGAGAGAGAGAGAGAGAGAGAGAGAGAGAGAGAGAGAGAGAGAGAGAGAGAGAGAGAGAGAGAGAGAGAGAGAGAGAGAGCGCTGATGTGGAGGTGGTGGGATAGGCTACCGGGGAACCCGAGAGGCAGCCTGTGGACGAGTCTTTCCCTCCCTATTTTGGGAAGCGTCCCCGTTAAAGGAGGCGATTTGAGAACCCGTTAACAGAGCAAGGGGGCGGGGACGTCAGCTGTTGTGAAATTAATCACAGTGGGCTAAAAGAATGCACCACCCTTCGCCACCTCCGACCCCAGTTCACCTGCAAGGAAAGGCAATACTACAGGCAAACTAAGTCCGTAGGCTACTTCAATCATCACATTACTTGGAATACCAGGCACACCTCCAGTGAAATCTAAAAATGTAGGGTTAATTCAACACTTACTAAATACTACGCTGGGACCAAATACACTCTAGAAGATGTTAAACTGAGTGACTCCACAAGTGTTGAAATAACAGTGCATTTTTTTCAATAGGCCTATGTATGAAGTCACACCTGCTCTGATAAGATGACACCCCTTGTGGACCAGGACGTGTAAAAGCCATGGCGACCTGTGCATCCCCCAGTAAGGCACCTTAAGCCTATGACTAATAACTTTTGACCCTGAGCGGCCTAGTCGAATGTCCTGGCCACTTTGAATTCGATACCGCTGAACCACCGACCTGTGACGTTAGGTCACTGCCTCATATTTTCAGACATGCCTTGGCCTGTTGCCTCCCACGGCTCACAGTCACATGCGAAGGGGGCCTCGGAATCGTGGAGTGCGTGCGTGAGGCGGACACAGTGGCGCGCACAGTGAGTGAGCAATGCGTGCCTTGTGAAAGACATGCAAATGTTACCCACCGACAGCGTTTTACCGCTTGTGACAGGAAACCGAGACATTCCCTTTCGTTCTGTTCTGTGGGCTAATACACTCCGCGTCCCTTGCCAGTCACACTGGATAAAAGCGTCATCTAAATGAGTGTAAAGTAAGGTAGGCTAATGCAATTCGGTGGCGGTGGAGCATCAGCCCCATATGCACACAGAGCGGCATGGCGAGAGCCACCGCTCATCATAAATCACACCTACCCCTCCGCCCAAATTTACACAGCTCCGGATGAGCCATATCTAACAACAAGTCAAAGTTCGACCCGCCAAATGTTGTCACCACTGTTGTTTATAATGATGCAATATTTATAACGATGTAGGCTAATGACAGATATGAACGGACACAGACTATTAGGCTATTATTATTATTATTATTATTATTATTATTATTATTATTATTATTTATGTGAATGGAATATGATGCTGACGAATGTTCCATTTTTACCATGGTGGAGTAAAAAAAAAAAAAAAAAAAAAAAAGGGGGCAAGGAATATCTAATAGCCTAAGTGATAAGCGTGGTCAATCGCAGAAAAAAAAATCAAGGAGCTCGCATAATGCATAATCGTTGGTGGATAAAAGGTATACCCAACTTAAAGCACACGCACCAGCTGCTGTCCAATGCCGAAAGCCTTAGCTGACACAGTAATAACAAGCACGTACCTGGCTTTAGCTCGGCAGAGAGGGTGGCTGATTTTTGTGGGATCTGATATTGCAGAGATAATCCCCTTCGAATCACATATGTCGCCGGGAGTCTGTCTCTTTACGTAATTGGACTTTTGTCAATGTGCTTTTGACGGCGTCTATCCTCCAGCCGCCCCGTCAGACGCGAAGCCCTCCCGTGGTAGAATACCCCAGGGGCGATATCGCTCTCCTCACACGCGCACCAAGGCTGATTCCCGTGCCCGTCCAGTTCCGGTGGATCGATTGAACCGGAGAAGAGATGCCTCTCTCTGCGCTCCTTCTAACGTTAGCTCTTCAGCGCGTCTCTCTCTCTCTCTCTCTCTCTCTCTCTCTCTCTCTCTCTCTCTCTCTCTCTCTCTCTCTCTCTCTCTCTCTCTCTCTCTCTCTCTCTCTCGCTGATGGATAGACCAGACACCAGGCTGTCAGCGCGGACGAGGGAAGCGCGTTCTCAGATCGAAGCGACAGTGAAAACGGGAGCCTTGGAATCCATGCAGTCGACTCGATTCTTCCAAGAGCCCTGGGCAACAGCGGCGTCCTCCCCCCTTCTCAGGTTTCCGTTAGCGTAGAAATAGTCGAGCGCCGCCAAGGCCCAGCCTGCTTATTTAAAACAATGTCAGGAATACAAAAAATGGACCTCGACGCCACCCATGGAGGAGGTCAAACTGAGCCAGGAAAACGTTTTAATCCATCTTCTGTTCCTCTGGAGAGGATGGTCTCTTTTCGCGTCATATCTGTCTCATGCAGCAGCACGAACAGTCGCAACCTAACCTAACAGCCGGTCTTTTGGAACAGTTTTCACATCCTCGCTTCCCCTCCTGCAGGATCACAGAGCGTTGCCGTGGATGGGGTATCCATTCGCTCGACCATCGCAGAGGATGATTCAAATTGCGAATCTCAGGCAAGGGTAGGCTAATCTTTCCCTCCCCGCTCCAACCTCCGCCCCCTTCTCCAAAATGCACATAGGCGATCTCTCTCTCTCTCTCTCTCTCTCTCTCTCTCTCTCTCTCTCTCTCTCTCTCTCTCTCTCTCTCTCTCTCTCTCTCTCTCTCTCTCTCTCTCTCTCTCTCTCTCTCTCATGCACACTCAAGCACACACACTCTCCTACGTCATCCTATCAGCTGGAGGAGAATGTCTGCACACCGGCTTCTGTACCCAAGCGCAACCGGGAATGGAGGAAGGGATGGAAGCTCGAACTACACGCGATGTTTAATCAGACTTGCCGGAAACAGACCGTCTCAGCGGAAAAAGCCCGCGAGACCTCTGAGCTGCAGCGTGCAGCAGTCCTTAAACATAGCCAGCATACGGCGATTTCGAGTTAGTTTTGCATCTCTATCTTTAGAAACTGGCAAAGAGCAGAGCAGCCTTGTTAAGACCATAATAGCAACAATTCTGTGCTGTCTTCTCCGCTCTCAACAAATTTCAGTGATGATAATCAACCACTGAGTGGTGTATAGGCTGTACTTGCTTATCTATCATGGGAATGCCAATGCCGAGATGTGGAGTGGTAGCCAAGGTTTTGCACTATTAAGTTGCTATGTTCTCTCTCTCTCTCTCTCTCTCTCTCTCTCTCTCTCTCTCTCTCTCTCTCTCTTTCTCTCTCTCTCACACACACTCTCTCTCTCCCTCCCTCTCTCTCCCTCTCTCTCTCACACACACACACACACACACACACACACACACACACACACACACACACACACACACACACACACACACACACACACACAATGAGGATTCCAAGACTCCACACATGCATGCACTCGCCAATACACACATGCGCGCACATACGCACACAAGCATATGCACGCACAGACCATACGTGCCCTCACACATGCACAAATGCACACACACACCGGGAAGCTGACTGGGGGGTGGGGGGGCGGCAGAATTGGACCCTAATTTGGTTAGGCTGGGTTAGGTTTCTTTATTAGTCTCCACAAAGGAGAAATTTGTCTCGGAGACAGGGAGGTTGCAGCATCATAAAACACATAAGAGACATTTGACACCAACACAGCTCAGTACACACACACACACACACAGCTCAGTACACCCCCCGACCCCCCAATCCCTCAACCAATCACACCTTCACTCTGTAATAAATATTGACGTTACATCCATTCCATCCACTACATTGTTTGTATTAGGTTTGTCCCGGGCCCACCCAAAGCTGTCAGCGGTCCTGCACACACACACACACACATGCGCGCACCATGTAATTGAGATTTTCCTGCTCATTGCGCCCCTCGAACTCACCACCTCCTAGTCAACGCATCTGTTTTCTTGGTTGCAGTGTTTTAATATGAAAGTAGATACAGAGTAATCCAAGCCACGCCCTCCTAGTGACGCAACACCTTCAGCATTGTTTCTGGTCAGGCCAGGAGCAGTACAAATATCATTTCTGAGCTCCAGAGAACTCACCCACTTTGTTGGGAAGCAACCAACTTTGAGCAGCTCCAACGACCCTGGGTAGAGGCGTGTTCAAGGCAGTGACGTGGTTTAAGCAGAGACGTTCTATTGGGACTAAAAAATATGTTTGGTTTAAACTTCGGCACAGCCTTTTATAACCTCGATCAGTGGCAAAGCAAGGGAGACGGGTTAACCAGGCAGCTGTTTGGGAAACATTATTTGTTATCTCCTTGGTCAGACCAACATCTTGGTACAAGATTTGAAAGTTGATGATAATCAGGCAAGAACAGTATGCCATCTCTGAGCCATAACACATGTTTTTTCTCTGCTCAACAGCATGTCACCAGACAGGGATGGTTTATGACCAGGGCTGGACTGGCTATCTGGCATAGCGGGTATTTCCCAGTGGGCCCCGCACCCGTGTGGGCCCCTATTTTCTGAAATGTATATATGGGTCATTCTACAATTCGGCTGCGCTTTTAAGTCCATGGATTTTATTTGCCAATTCCACTAACTATTAACTGCATCCAATGTTGTTTTGGACATTAACACACATTTATCTTTCATATAATACAGAAAGTGAAGACATTGCATTATTTCCCTCAGCAAGAATGAATATTTAATTCTGGTTTTGGGCGTTTTCATGCCGTCCTGTTTTCCAAATGTCAGATTCAGTCTTCATATTAGCATGTAAAGAAACTTGTTTTGCCCAAGACGATTGCAAATGTTGATTCACAGTAATCATCACAATATGACAAAACTGTCAGAAAGACCATTGTGCTTTCCATTATACATGAAATTTGCCATTTTGTGTGTCCATAAAAACTATGTTAACCGTGTGACGGTCTGAAAACCCCTCCATAAATCAGTAATGGTTTGGTCTTAGGCCATACGAACAACATCACGTGATGTCATAACCTCTTTGGCAGGATATGGGAAGACTTGGTAAGTTTTGAGCTCCATCCATCCATAATTTAATCCATTCCTTTTCATGTTCTCATTGCGGGAAAATTGCCTGTCAACTGTGTTATCAACATATGCATAAGAATCTAAATTAGAAATCACATGTAGAACACAGAAACACAGAAAAAGCATACAAATACATGAATTGATTAAGTTGTTGTGGTGGAACTTCTGAGGTCCTCAGTTAGCACAACACCATAAAAAAGGCTGAAATGTCAAGCCGTGTTACCATTAATGGTGGTACACATCAGCTATGACAGTTGAGGAGGAGTATGTTATTGCCAATTTATCTCCATATTGACAGACAAACAAAAAAAATAATTTGTGTTCTAGAGATAGGTTTGTCTGCTGTTTTTTCTCCTAAAAAAGTGCCGAGTTGTTCCACTGCACTGTTGACCGTAACACAGTTGAGTAACACGGTTGACTGTTTTGAAAGTGTTTTTGTGCTATTTATCCCCTTTATGTTGGAAAAATCCTATGAACAGACACTATGGATTATCTCTGGAGAGGGAAGTCTTGTGTAAGGAGGGTGACTAAATTCAAATCAGACGTTACATGGATTTATAATGAAAAATGTGTCAGTCTGTATCACAGTGAATCATAAAATCCTACCTATGAAGCTCAACAATCACATTTTCTATATCAGTTGCACACATTAATGACAACATTATTGCTAAGGGACATAAGCACTTTCAAACGTATGTTGTTTCAACTCTGTAGTATTTTTATATATGTTTGAAATGACAGTATTTTAAGCTTGGCAATTTGTTTGTTTGGAAACTTAAATATATACACTATGGAAACATCTAGGTCATTTATTTGAAAACAAAATACTAGACATTTTGCGCTTGCCAAAAGCACACTGGAAACGTAGAATGACCCGCATATAGGCTTATATATATATTTTTTACATTTCTGAAAATAGGGGCCCACGATCACCAGGGTGCCAAGCCCACCGGTGAGTAAGTTCTGTGCCGCTAATTGAGGGATGTTTCCATTTTCCAAAAAGATCCAGGATTTTAAAGTAGAAATGAAAGATCTGACTGTATTTTGTTGGATGTTTGGCGATTTCTCCCCTGAGAAAATGTGAAAATACAGTTGTTAAAAGTACCATATTTAATGCAGTGTGAGAATGAAAATATATAGGCCTGGGCCCCTTTGGTTCTCGGGCCTCTTGGCCTGCGCCCCTTAGGACCGTGCAGTAATCCATCCCTGGTCAGCAGGCAGGGGGCTGTCCACCTCTCCCGGCCCTGTCTGCCGGAGCATGGAGAGGGGCTGATTTGTTTAGCCGTGCAGGGCAGAAGCACCAAGGCATGCTCTCTCCACCCGGGCATGGCTCTCCTTCGGTCTCAGTCATCGGCTGCAGAATGGGAGATATTATCAGGCGGTGTGCAAGAGATGCAGACAAGAGATTACAGGTGTTAAAATTCCGCCCATGCTGAGTGGTCTTACTTGCAAAAGAAGCAAAAGATGCAAGTTTCCTTCAAGTGCTCTCCCAGCATTCTGCTTTCCCTTGCTTCAAAGTCACATAGTAATTTGATTTGTTAAACTAAGTGGGCTTTGGGCCAAAGCAACATACGTAGACTTACTGTGCATGACTTATGACACAGACCAGGTAAAGGGACAGCACAGTATATTTAACCATCTCTTACATCACAAACCTATGTCACAAATAAATAAAATGAAATAAATAAATAACTGTGCAAGAATCACGACACAGACAAGGCAAAGGCACAGCACAGTAAATTTCACATTTTTTTTATCACAACAACCCTGGTTAAAATAAATAAGTATATAAATAAATATATAAATAACGTATTCTGAGTCATGTTTATTATGCTTGCCCAGGAGTTTGTGGTGAAGTGAACCAGTCGATAAATAAATGAGAAAAAAAATCAGTTAAAAAAAAATACAGAAAGTCGGATGAATTAGAGTGATTGAACGGAGCCTTTGGAGAGGCAAATGCAATATTCGGCTGAGTTACGAGATTAATACTTGCAATGCAGAGGCTGACTTATATCAGGGGCCCCCTCCGACTTTTTTTTTACTGTAAAGAAACGGCAAATATCATTGGGCACAATTTACAACCTTTCCGCCCCATGCCTCCATGCCATAGTCCCGCTCCTCCCCTCCCCTGCCCCTAGTAAGTCATTTGGATCTACTGCTGAATGGTGGAAAACAACATCCCACGGGCTGTAAAACACCAGCAGAATCACCAGGGGCTTGGTGTACCTGCTTACCCCCCTACAGGGCCCCTGATG
>NC_085875.1:47854769-47857269 GCF_034702125.1 Engraulis encrasicolus | reverse complement strand
AATTTCAAACTTGTATGCTAACCTTGTTACATAGATTCTTGACAATAATATACACTTGAACTTAAACATGAAAATGACACTCCCTATACCACCCCCTCCAATTCCTGCATTCTTGTGAAGATGAAGCAAAAGAAGGCTGATGTATGAACTACTGCTACTAGGGTCCACTTAGAGCAGTGGTTCCCAACCTTTTTCTTAAGGGACCCATGTTTTTACTATTGTAAGCTTTGGTGACCCAACCACGCGAGCGCCCGCACGAGACGGAGTCACAAGATGCCCTCCGTTTCCTGCGAAAACTTGTTTTAGTTATTTTATTCCTCAATTCGTCTTTGGTCAAATATAGAATAAATGTTTAATGTAGCACTTACAATTTGTTGCGTCTATGCATTTATAAGTTAAATGCTTTGTCTTTTATTCAACATGGGCTATATATATTTAAAACGAAACCCCTTAAAATCAAGCGGGCTCCGCGACCCCCTGTGGATCTTTGGCGACCCATAAGGGGGGTCCCGACCCATAGGTTGGGAACCACTGACTTAGAGTTTCATATGTACTGATATGTTTCCAGCAATCCCATAGTACAGTATACTGTATACAGAACATGTGTAGACCTAGGGCTTCCGCACATCGGCTTCGACAAAGTGCGGAGCACTGCTCATTCAAAGTTCGATTCCATTGTTGGCAATACAACCCCGCACACCGGCGCCAATGTCCGCGGAGGCGAGTTCTATTTTGTCGGAGCTGCCCATTGACTATCCATGCTATGTTCGTGTGAAATTGGGTTTGGGGGTCAGAATTGTGTCGGAAGCGAAAGTGCTCCACAGGCCCCTACTGTGTGCTGTCCTCTACAACGTGGTAGACATACAGTAGATGGATAATATAGGCTACTGTAGGTGTGAACCATGTGACAGGGCATGGAAATAGAGATGCAGGACTAATACCAATTGTCTTTGTGATGTCCCCCTGGCCTGAAACCTAGTTGTCACTTTCTTCTTGTTTTCCTGGCTGCAATAATTGTGTGCCAGGTGTGACTTGTAATTGCAATGGATTGGATTCCATTTTATGTCAGGGTGGCAAGCTGGCCTCTCTCTCTCTCTCTCTCTCTCTCTCTCTCTCTCTCTCTCTCTCTCTCTCTCTCTCTCTCTCTCTCTCTCTCTCTCTCTCTCTCTCTCTCTCGTCCTGGGTTTGGGTTCCCATGCCCGCCTACCTATTTGATTTATTGTCTTGTTCCCCTAATTTGAACTCATGCCATTAATCTATTCTCTCTGCATTTCTAAAATATTACTTGAAAATGAATCACCCATAATTGAATGAGTCTCATACCTTCAGTCTCTGTTCATGTTATTTTCTAGTGTTCAGTTTTGTAGCATTTGTTGGCTGTGTTATTTGTTTTGATCCTGTTGATGTTCATGGGTGTGTATAGTCAATTTGAAACCTGTTTTGAAATGTCAGTCAGATGAAGACATTTCCTAAGTCAACCTTTCCAACAAGTTGTAGGAAATGACAAAAGGAACAACTTATTACATTTTGATGGTGAGCCGGATCACAATCCGTATTATATCCGGGAATGTTTCAAAAGATTCTTCACCATGTGGGATAGGGCAAATGTTGACATTCCAGTTTCTAACTCCACAAAAACAAGGCAGAAAGACTTGAAATGGAAAATATTAGGGTGTAACTCCATGGCCTCGGCAGAGGTTTGCACTCTCTGAGTGCTTCTGTTGATGTTTTTAACAGCGGAGCCTAAAGCAACGTATGCATGCATAACTGCTTATGACAGGAAATGCATATGGTGTCAAAAACTGGAGAACGTCATTTTTAAACTTGGTTACCCTTGTGTGTTTACATTTTTAGATCAAGCGTCTCTTGCAGCTGCTTTGCTACCCTATTTGGTCCATTTGCAGTCAGTTATTTTATGACTGCTGCCACGGGGCTGTGTTTACTTCCCACCATGAAGAGCTAGGGGCTGGGACAGTCTGGGCAGACTGAATGTTTACCTCCAATGACATATAGACTCAGGGAAGACGAGAGTGGGGGACAAAGGGGCCAGTTGTCCTGGGCCTAGGGGGTGGGTGAGGGAGAGGGGGCAGAATTGGACGCTTTAATGTAATTATTGCGGGGGGGGAGCTTTCACATCACTTTATCCCTGGCCCTGCCAATGCTGTCAGCGGCCCTAACAGACTTGCATTGTTTAAAAGATTGGATCCTGTAGTCACTACAGTGGTCAGTGGAACACTTAAATCGGACATGTGCAGTGTACAGGCGTTGTGTATAAGCATAAATATTCTCTGTAGTTTCTTTTTTGCCACAATACTGTATATATTTAGACTAAAGACCAACAGCCAGCAGCTTCTAATTACTCTTCTATTGGCATTTGCTGCTATAGTAATGGGGAAACATATGCCTTAAATGGGAAGGCATGCTTGGCACATTGGCACAAGGAGAAATGCCACATAGCAGGTGGCCTAAAAAAGGATAACAAGCATACTAATGTGGATGC
>NC_085875.1:47844769-47852269 GCF_034702125.1 Engraulis encrasicolus | reverse complement strand
CAGGTGTAGGGCAGGAAAACTTTTTTATCCTAAAGAGCAAACCTGAAGACACACTGGGCGAAACGCGTTGTTCGCTCCAAATAATAAAGAGAAAAAAAGAACAGTATCCAGTGTGCGGTGTTTAATAAACTTTTCATTCTGAGGATGGTGTTCAGGGTTGCCAGATTGGACAGTTGAGCTGTTTAGGATAACCAACTGCGGGATACAAAAAAATCATCAGTCAAATCTGGCAGCCCTGATTGTGATGTGTTATTTTTTTAGTGTCACTGTAACCGATATGGAATACCTGAGGTACAGTAAGTAGCCTATGTACATACAGTATATCTGTATCCCTAACCTGTTTCTGGGTAAGAATATAGAGTTTCCTCGGCTGCTCATGAGCACTTTCACAATCTGAAATACTGTATTTGATTGAAATCATTCCAAAACCACGGACCTTTCTGAACGCCTTCTACCATTCACTCAGATTTATTTACCACCACTTCAGGTCTACAACCGTGAAACACAAAATGGAGCTCCAGCATTAAATGTGTATGAAGTGATAGAATCGCATCAATGTGTTCACAACAAGCTAGGAAACAATTTATTTACCAAAGCTAGGGGCAGCATGAGGGCATCTATTGTAGCTGTCGTGCATAAGCAGGCACGCTGAGCTGATGCACTTCTGACAAGTCGTGATGTGACAACGCTAGCTGAGGAAGCCACAGACATAACTTAGTTCACTGACCTAGAAGGTGTATGCGTTGCATCGTGCACTGTATGTCCTCCTCCAACAATGTATGTGGGGTAGCCTATGACTGTATGTAATGCAAATGGGTGTGGTCATGTGTGTGGGTGTGATCTATCTGAGTAGATTAGTGAGAACTGCGTGTAGCCATGGCTACAGATGAGTACGGTAGCTAAATGGAGATGCAGAGGATGGAAATGGTGATCAGGGTGCGGGGTGTTTGATGTGTCATCAGAAGTGTTCTGGTGGAAAGGATTAACTCTTCAGCAGCTCTTTAGCGGTATGCCCATTAGTGGTTGTAATATGTGTCTCTGTGTCTGTGTGTGCATACACGTACAGTATGCTTGTGTATGTTTGCCCATGCGTATGTGGTTGTTTCTCGAAATGAACTTTATCAATGCTTGTAAATGGACGACCAAGTGAGACTGGCCAAGCTTGCTGTCTTCCAATGGCGGCGGGAACACTATCATCGGCCCTCTTGATATGATTAATTCTAACGTTCACCTGTAGGATACAGACGCATTATTTTAAAGCAATACTGTACCATTTCTGGTAATGTGATGATTTCACACCTCTCCTTCAGTTTAATCGAGTTGTACCTTTCTTCTGTTCTTTCAGCCTGCTCTCTAAGTCTGGCGATGTTACTTCTAGCTACAGGCTAGCAATTATCATTGAATCGTAGGAGTCAAACAACTTCCGCCTTGAAGCGAAGTAGGGGATAGATAACGGGCAGAAAACAGTGATGTTTTGCCACCGGATGTAAGTGATGGGAAAGCGAAAGTGAAAGCCCAACTGGGAAACTCCAATTCCAATTGTCATTGTTTGTGACACAGCACTCCACTGACAGCACACAAAAAAATTGCATTTATGCCTCAACCGTGGAAGGGGGCAGCCCCCAATGACGCCCAAAAGGGAGCAGTGCTATGGGACAGTACCATGCTTAGGATACCCGGGGGAGAGCACTGGATAAGAAATCCCCCCTCACCAACCTGCCGGTGTCGGGAGTTGAACGGGCATCCTTTGTAAACTCCTTACCCAACTTATATATCTGTGTAATGTAAATAAATACCTTATTATAAATAACTTATTATACCTGCTTTGAATGCACTGAATTGAAGGTGACAAAGTCAAATGAAGTCCCGATGGGACAAAATACCATAAATGCAGAGAAATGGAGGCTGTTGTCTCAGGGAAACAAAAGTATTGAAATGTGTGTGTGTGGTGTGCGTGTGTGGCAGATACACAGGAGGGAGATTTTGCACGAGCATGCTGCATACCCATTTGTGTATCTTAGTGTGTGTGCTTGTTCATGTGTGTGAGTGTGTGTGCCCGAGTGTGTCATCTCTCGGCCATGCCACCCCACACTTTGCCACAGGGCTCGTTTCTACGGCAACGGATGGCTGGCCTTGGCTCTCTGCGAGGTAGAGTGGAAGTGACGGGCTCTGTGTGGTTGTGTGTCTACCTCTCTTATTGTGTGTGTGTGTGTGTGTGTGTGTGTGTGTGTGTGTGTGTGTGTGTGTGTGTGTGTGTGTGTGTGTGTGTGTGTGTGTGTGTGTGTGTGTGTGTGTGTGTGTGTGTGTGTGTGTGTTTAAACACTATACCGCTATAAATAGTGTGAGGCTTGGCAGCTGAGAGAGGACAGTCCAGGCAGAAGAAACAGATCCCTCTGGCAGTGTGTGTGTGTGTGTGTGTTTTTTCTTTACTGTATTTTTGTGTGTCTGACTGTCACTCATAACAAGTTGAACACACACACACACACACACACACACACACACACACACACACACACACACACACACACACACACACACACACACACACACACACACACACACACACACACACACACACACACACACACACACACACACACACACACACACACACACACACACAGCAAAACAAACAAACAAACAGAACAACAGAGGAGAGTTTCTGTCTCATCTTTTATTTTCATCCTCTTTGAACACAGGCCTCCCTGCCTGCTCCTCGGTGCTGGAATTGAAAACAGCCTCCACACAGGGACTCAGGAGGGCCCAGTAAAAGGCTTGATGGCACACCAACACGTCCCTCATTAGCACGCTTTACTACGTCCACACACACACACACAACTTTACACACATACACACACACACACACACACACACACACACACACACACACACACACACACACACACACACACACACACACACACACACACACACACACACTTTTAATGGATTTGAATTATTAAATAGCATTTTTCTTTCCCCCTTAACTCAGTACCTTCCACGCTACTTATGTGAAGACTTGTGTGTGTGTGTGTGAGAGAGAGAGATATGTAATGCACTTTGCAATTGTAATGCGTGACTATAGGTATTAAGTGTACACTTAAGAGTAATGTTGCAGAGAGGGTGTTGAGTTTTGAGGAGTAAGCTTTGATGCACTACCTCCACGCCTATTCACTTACAATGTACCAGCGCAGCTCAGAGAGGACTAGAAATGTGCTCAGAGAGCGCATGCACCTCCGCCCTCTGGTGAACGAAACCCACACGCACTGCGAACGAACGCATAAACATACGAACGAACACACAAACATATGAGCAAACACACAAATCGGACAGTCACATGACCTCCTTGGCGGAGGTAATAAAGGTGATGATGCACACAGCTTTTTTTTTAATACTGCCGATTCAAGTTATCCTGATAAAAGTACTGTGCCGTAGTGATAGTAAACTGTCCAAATAAAATCGTATAGTATCGTTGCCCAAAAGTGTTGATCATAAAGTTACCTACTGTATCATCAGCTTAAGAGTGGAGTGTGCTGGAGTCATATGGATATAAATTTGTGCCTGTGATTTTATTCACACATAAATCTTTGGCATTCCCTTACTACAATACCATTGCTATTGTGAAAACTATTATATTTAGTAGTGATAGTGAAAATAATTGTGGTAGGTAGGTGTGTCCTGACTCAATCAGCAGAATTACTGATGGGCTGAGTTTGATGTGCAAGTACCCTGTGCAGAGCCATGGAAGTAAGAGCTAGGCCAATCCATTGACCTCTGTGTTCCATTTTTACACAAAGATGGCGGCTCATTTAGCCTTTAACACACAGATCCTGTACATAGTTCCAAAATAGTTCCAGGAAGTGAGCATCGAACACAGAAAGTGCTGTGCATTTTAACTCATTGTCATCTTTGTTTGTTAAGTAGTGGTTCTGTGTTAGTCTCTAGTGAACAAAGTCACTGCCTAGAATTATTTGAATCTACATGAATAATGTCACCAACTGACTTTCTGTACCCCAGTTGTCACAACTCTGTGGGCTTTGTGACATGTGATTGCTCTCCATGGTGCTGAAATCCCTCCCATGATAAAGTGAAGTGAAATTTAAAAGTGAAAGCCCACATGGGACTCTCCAACTTCCATTGACATTGTGACACAGCACTCCACAGCACACTAGTGAACACTGTATTCAACAAAATTGCATTTATGCCTCACCCGTGCAAGGGGGCAGCCCCCAATGGCGCCCCAATGGACCAGTGTGGCGGGATATTACAATGCTCTGGGTATCTCAGTCATGGAGTAGGATGGGGTACCCTAAGCATGGTAAGCTAGTAACCCGGAAATATTTATTCAACCTGTTGGGATGTTAGGGTTGGCTCTAAACAAATTGGTGCAGCAATATCAACAGCTTATGTTGTTGATGTTTTATTTCCTTCTTTTTTTCTGGCAGATTTCTTCAAATGATCTACAGGCAAATTCGAAGAAGACAAAAGGTTGGGATCAAATGTCTTGGATCGGCAGGCTTCGCTGCCACACCAATTAGCATTTTGGTCTTACCCAGGACAATCTTGTAAAAACAAGCCTTTTATGGATCCTTTGAAATTCCTATCCATATTACAGTATTTGTCCTTTCTCCACTCAGAGAAAGCTTAAAATATGTTCCTCTTTGGGCACAAGAAAGAGTAAGCTAAAGTAGAGGAGCATGTATTTGTCACATAGGAGACTGTAGGCAAGGCTACAAGGCTGAGAGGGGAACAGTTTTTCACCACATTTTCTACAACAGTAAAGGATTCACTTGACTGCAGTCCTGGTGAATGTGTGAATTCCTGCCGCGGGTGGAAAGGACATTTACTCAGGTGGCTGAGGGCCGGTCTGGGTCACCTCCATCACCACTACCCTCACACCTCTGCAGGCGAGTCTTCCGCCCCGCTGAACTCCTGTGAAAACATACGCACTGACTGCTGGGTGTTAAAGGAAAGCTGTCAGGTGTCGCCATCCGAGAAGGTGTTTCTCACAGGCCCCACAGCACCTGACTGCTCACCCTATTAAAAAGACTCAAGCTGCCAGCGTAGCACAGATTTCTCACTGACTGAAATAATATAAGTCATTTGCAGTGCAATTATTGTGTGCGTTATTGTTCAGTTTGTTTGTTTTTCATGAAAACGCAAAGCCATTGTTTACTGTATCTTTATCTGATATGTTTGTATGTTCTGAAATAAATTCTGTGCTTGGTTTGTTTGTCTGTGCATTTAAAGGATTTACCTTACATCGGTATAAGAGGTATGCAAGTTCATTTTGGCTGGATTTGGATTACTTGAACAATTCAATAAATGTATTGCCATCGTCGACAGAGTTCATATGGATCTGTTTTGAACTATAGGCTACCAATACCACAAACATAAAATGGGTGTGGCACAGCACAGCACATACATAAAATAAAAAGGCAGGCAACCATTGGCAAATGGACACAGACAATGCCGTACCCAGCAGACATTAGACCACAGACAACACTGACTGGTACTTATTGGGGCCTCAAGTTGCAAGGCACCTACTTTGGAATATACTAGAAGACCACACAGTTTTGGGGCATTTTATTATTTAAATCACACAGGAGAGAGAGAGAGAGAGAGAGAGAGAGAGAGAGAGAGAGAGAGAGAGAGAGAGAGAGAGAGAGAGAGAGAGAGAGAGAGAGAGAGAGGCAGGAAATGCATGGGAGAAACAAGGAAGAATCGGAAATGACCTCGGAAATTATCCAAAATATTACTCCCCCAAAATATACCAGATAATAATTTTCCACTTCAAAAATCCAAGTTAGAAATTGTGTTTTGTGCCGATGCCCATTTTCAAGAGGACTTCCCATGTATTATTCAACACAATTCCCACACATCCGTACTGTGCTTAGCAAATAACAAGATAAAACAATATTATTACAGGACGTCCACTGTCAGGTTAATTTTGAATATGTCTGTAATATTTGCAATGCAAATACATGTGTTTTTTTAAAAAACATTTTAAATGAAAAATGCTGAGGTAAATTTAAATACAAAATAGCTTTCAACTGTACTGCATTTGTGGTTACTAGTGCAGAGCTCTATGTGGCCTAAATTTGTGTAGCGTATATGTGGTCTTTGTAGGACACAGCCTATTGCTAAGTTGTAGTCTTGAAATAAGCCATGGGTATCATGAGAGGTTATAGGCTGTGATTGAGTAGGTGAAAAATCTAAATAAAACATCAGAGTAATTTCTTTCTGAGGGATGAAAAGAGCAATATTTCACGAGGTGTCATTGTGTGAACTGGACTTAAGGATTCTAAATGCATATTAGGCATGCTGGTAAAGAATATACCGACAACCTGTTGCGATTTATTGTAAGCAACATGAGGTTGTCGAGGCACATATGTGCCTAAAAGGAGCAGCAGTTCTGCTATTTGTAACAAATCATATTTAATTAGAAGTTCAATCACCTGTTGCATTCATTCAGCACTGTTGTCATAGGTGTGTACAGATAGGGACAAGGTGGTGCTAAAGCACTTGCCCCTTTGCCCTACCTTTCTGAAAGTTCTTTTTTGAAAGTTTTTTTGTCACAATGCACTCTGGTCCAAGTTGACATGATAATGGACAAATGCTTCATGTGGCAATAATGCCCCGATACAATATACTGTATATCCTTTATAGGCTAGTAAGGCAGCCAGAAGTTCCACATGCTGCCCCTTCCACACCTGCCCGCCAAAATGTCTGTGCACGCCGTTGTAGTTTGCTGATGCGGATCCTGCGTAGACTACTGCCTTGCGGAGAAGGGGTCAGTCTGTAAAGAACCTGTGTGTGTGAAAGAGTGGTGCTATTATGTGTCAGTCTCCTGACTTTTTGAAAATCGGACTGATTTTTGGCTCAATCATAAGTCAATCGTTACCTGACTTTTGCCCTCTAGGAGGGAAGGGATCACCCTGGGAGTAGTTGCTGAATGCAGCCAGATGATATAAATCAGGTTAGGTCAATCGTGAATCTCGCATTGTGTAATGCACATATAAGGTAATGAGAAGCGTTTTTACCCCACAACCAGCTCGCGATCAGCAATCATATGATCCCAAGAAAATCAAAACCTTGTTTAATCCTGGTTGCCCCTCGTGAGTGAATCGCACAGTTGAAGCAGTGCTATGACCCGATTTGACACTACATTTCACACTGCCCATGCTCCAAAAGGCCAGAGCAGCACTCTTGAGTGCATCCTTGCCTCCACCTCAGGTGTGCATTTCCCTTCCGTATTTTTGACATCTGCATATCCGCAAAACAAATCTGTCTGACGTACAGTTTGAGCACTTGTCAGACAAATGATGATTTTAAGGTAGGCCACCATGTTTGTTTACAGATTCAGCATTGTGGGGGAGCTGGTACACAGCATTCTGGGTAGCAGGCAGCAGTAAGTCAGCATCTGATGTTGCTTTCAAGTTTGGCTATATACAGTCACAGCCAGGGCCCTAAATGAACTTGTTTTGTCACCAGCCAAAA
>NC_085875.1:47817269-47839769 GCF_034702125.1 Engraulis encrasicolus | reverse complement strand
TGTAGTGTGTGTGTCTAGAGTGGAATTATTAGGCTATTATTAGTCAAGTCAAGTCAAGTTTATTGTCAATTTCTTTACATGCACTGGTCATACAAAGAATTTGAAATTGCGTTTCTTGCTCTCCCATGCAGACATAGACTAATCTAGGTAAGGACATAGACAGTATAGACATAGACAGTACTCATACATGGACATAGACAGTATGGACGTAGACATTGCTCATACAGACATTTAAAGTGCAAAACTGGACAACAGAAGACTTGTAGAGAACATACATTAAGAGGAGGTATTTTGTTGTTCTTTTTCCTAAAAGTCCTTTATAGCGTTCTGACATAGTAATAGTAGCATTTGAAGAAATAAATAATTAAAAAAGGTTTTTATTTAAATACACCAGCAGCAGTATGTGTGTGTGTGTGTTTGTATGTGTTTTGTGTGCGTGTGTGTGTGTGTGTGTGTGTATGTGTATGTGTGTGTGTGTGTGTGTGTGTGTGTGTGTGTGTGTGTGTGTGTGTGTGTGTGTGTGTGTGTGTGTGTTGTGCGTGTGTGTGTGTGTGTTAGTGCAGGTAGAAAGTGCGGTGTGCGTCTGTGTGTGTGTGTACCTGTGTATGTGTGTGTGTGTGTGTGTGTGTATGTGTGTGAGTATGAGTTGTGTGTCAGTGTGTGTATGTTTGGGTTTAGTGCAGAAAGTGCAGTGTGCTTGTGTGTGTGTGTGTGTGTGTGTGTGTGTGTGTGTGTGTGTGTGTGTGTGTGTGTGTGTGTGTGTGTGTGTGTGTGTGTTGTGTGTGTGTGGTGTGCATGTGTATGTTTTGAGTTAGTGCAGGTTGAAAGTTCAGTCACAGATGTGTAGTAGTGCAGGTGGAGTGTTCAGTCGCAGATATGGTGGTGGGGATGAGGGGGGGAGCGTTGTCAGTGGCCTGGCTGGCTAGAGGCTGACAGTGAAGGAAGAGTGGGTTGAGTGTTCAGTATCTTGATTGCTTGATGCATCGTGCTGCTTGCAAGCCTGATGGTACGGGAACGGAGGCGCCTGTACCTCTTTCCAGAGGGCAGGAGGCTGAACAGTTTGTGTGCAGGGTGGCTTGTGTCTTTGATGATCATCAGTGCTTTTCGGGTGAGGCGTGCGGTGTAAATGTCCTGCAGGGAGGGGAGTGGTACTCCAATGATCTTCTTCGCTGTGTTCACAACACGCTGGAGTGTCCTTCCTGTTTTTCTCCGTGCAGCTTCCTCCCCACAACTGTGATGCAAGCTGACACGACGCTCTCTATGGTTCCTCTGTAGAATGTTGTCATGATGGAGGGTGTAGCACTTGCCTTCTTTAGTTTGCGCAAGAAGTAGAGACGCTGATGGGCCTTCTTCGCCAGTGATGTAGTGTTGGTGGTCCAAGAGAGGTCGTCGCTGATGTGCACTCCAAGGAACTTGGTGCGGCTCACTCTCTCCACAGCATCACCGTCGATGGTCAGTGGTGGCAGTTGTTTTTGGACCCTCTGAAAGTTGACAACAATCTCCTTGGTCTTGTTGACATTCAGCAGTGTCTTTGCACCATCTGGCCAGCAGGTCTACTTCTTCTCTGTAGTGGGTCTCATCGCCCTTAGTGATGAGGCCCACCAGTGTTGTATCATCCGCAAACTTCACTAGATGGTTAGTGCTGTGGGTCGTTGTGCAGTCATGTGTCAGCAGCGTGAACAGCAGGGGGCTGAGAACACAACCTTGCGGAGCCCCCGTGCTCAGGGTCAGGGTGCTTGAGGTGTTATTCCCTACCCGTACTGCTTGTGGTCTCTGCATCAGGAAGTCCAGCAGCCAGTTGCAGAGGGAGGTGCTGAAACCTAGTTTGTCCAGTTTTCTGATGAGTTGCTGTGGTATTATGGTATTGAATGCTGAGCTGAAGTCAATGAACAGCATTCTCACATATGAGTCTTTATTGTCCAAGTGGGTGAGGGCTGGATGGAGGGCAGAGCAGATTGCATCCTCCGTGGATCGCTTGGCTCGGTATGCGAACTGGTAGGGGTCCAGGGTGGGGGGTAGGGTGGCTTTGATGTAGAGGTGCTATTATGCTGTTACTATGCTGTTAATATACAACCTGTTTCACAGAAAACTCAGCACATTACTGTATGCCTCTCTGTTCAATCTTGGCTCCTGGATAGCTGTGATAGCCAATCTGTCCAAGACGGCTGCACTACAGCCGACATACAGCTGGTTGGTATAGGCCACCTGCACCGTCAACAACTGATCTATCGTCAGATCAACCCTCAACTCTCTGACTGTGGTCTTCAGAAGTGACAGCCTTCGAGTGAGCCGCGGCTTCGACCTCTTTTGGTTTGACGCCCAGTTGTTGAGTTGTAAAATGAATATGTAGCAAATAAAATGTATTACAGTTTTCCTCGATTGCTTACACACAATTTTCGGAATCAGTTCTCAAATTCTCAAAACTCTACACACAAATCTCCAAACCTCTACAAAATGCACGTCTTGTCTCAAAACAATGTACTCTCTTCTAAAAAGGTCATTTTGTTCTCAAATGACACACACAAGCAGTCATTTTACAGTTTTTCTCGAATGCTTACACACAATTTCTGGTACTTCACACACAATTCTCGGAACATCTCACCCATTTCCCAACTCCCCTAACCAATGTCACTGAACCCTAAACACAATTCCTTCTTTATACTCACATTTCAGTTTTAAAACACACTCTTTTCAAACCACTACACACAATTCTCTGGATTACACACAATTTTCATGAAGAAAACCCTGGTTGTCGCATTGAACACACTGTCATTCAAAATACTAAAATCAACTGCCATACTAAGTTCACTTCCTCATCACATGGGCAAACTCTCTTCATACCGGTTTACAATCTGAAATCATCACCCCATAAGGACACACATTGCATGTCATATTGATGAAAAATGAGTGGATGCAAGGAGAAAACACATTTGTTTAGTTTTTGAACTCAAAAATATGTTACACAAGACATCACTTTCATGTGGTTACCCAATATTTTACAATAAATTAGTGCAATTTTTTAAATGTCAGAAAAATATGTAAAATATATACACATCTGTGTACTCCGAGTCTAAAAACAATATTTCAGTATTTTACTACAGAAAAATACCCTCTTTAGTAAGTAGAACACTGAAGAAAATAAGTTTCTACTGTGTTTCAAGTTGAGTATAGAGTTTTACCTTGTGCATATTAGTGTTCAATGGTTCACATAAGAATTTATTAAAATGACTGCTTGTGTGTGTCATTTGAGAACAAAATGACCTTTTTAGAAGAGAGTACATTGTTTTGAGACAAGACGTGCATTTTTCAGAGGTAGTGAGGAGTTTTGCCCGTTGTGTGTGAGGTTTGGAGATTTGTGTGTGGAGTTTTGAGAATTCGAGAACTGATTCCGAAAATTGTGTGTAAGCAATCGAGAAAAACTGTAATACACTCTTATGTGAACCATTGAACAGTAATATGCACAAGGTAAAACTCTATACTCAACTTGACACACAGTAGAAACTTATTTTCTTCACTGTTCTACTTACTAAAGAGGGTATTTTTCTGTAGTAAAATACTGAAATATTATTTTTAGACTTGGAGTACACAGATGTGTGTATATTTTACATATTTTTCCGACATTTGAAAAATTGCACTAATTTATTGTAAAATATTGGGTAACCACATGAAAGTGATCTCCTGTATAACATATTTTGGAGTTCAAAAACTAAACAAATGTGTTTTCTCACTGCATCCACTCGTGTTTTCATCAATATCACATGCAATGTGTGTCCTTATGGGGTGATGATTTCAGATTGTAAACCGGTATGAAGAGAGTTTGCCCATGTGATGAGGAAGTGAACATAGTATGCCGGTTGATTTTAGTATTTTGAATGACAGTGTGTTCAATGTGACAACCAGGGATTTCCTTCATGAAAATTGTGTGTAATCCAGATAATTGTGTGTAGCAGTTTGAAAAGAGTGTGTTTTAATACTGAAATATGAGTGTAAAGAAGGAATTGTGTTTAGTGTTCAGTGACATTGGTTAAGGGAGTTGGGAAATGGGTGAGATGTTCCGAGAATTGTGTGTGAAGTACCAGAAATTGTGTGGAAGCAATCGAGAAAAACTGTATGTCGCACAAACTCTTTACAGTATGAGTTCTACCCACTGCTGATGTGTAGTCACAGATGATTGATAATGTAGAGACGGTTCATGAGTTTCTTACAGAATGCACATGACGTTAAGTTCTAAGATGCAATCCTATGGCAGCCATGTCCCCTTGAGACTAGGAGAATGAAGTTCAATGGAAGGTCTCGCCCATTTAGGAGACAAGACTTGATCCAACTTTGTTGCGCTGGTGACAGTATGATACTGTATAACTTGGTTAACATATTGAAAATGTTGTGTGCAGCTGTCTGCTGCTTGAAGCCAGCCCCGACAGAGCATCATTGTAACGTGCCACTTTGCTTTCCCAGAAACTTAAACAATGGTGTAACAATGAGGAGTGTAATTAATTAATGACTAAATAGTGTTAGAGTCAGTAGCCTAATGTTGGCCCATTTGTTTTTGTATTTATTTAAGTGGAGACGTCTGTAAACACAATTGGAAACGTAATCGACACACACACACACACACACACACACACACACACACACACACACACACACACACACACACACACACACACACACACACACACACACACACACACACACACACACACACACACTTTCTCAATTTCCCAATTTCCAAATGCAACGTTATGATGTAACACTAGAGGGAGACAAACGACCAGGTTACACTTCTGGAGCTACCGCAACTTGGGAGCCCATCCACAAAAATAGCCTGTGTTTTTTATTTCTGCCTTGGCTCACCACAAGACTGGCTCTGGTTGTCACGTCATTATTATCATTATATGCAAATAAGTTAGTTTATGTTAGCATAAGCTATTTGTGTAAGTACACTTAAGCTTTCAAAATGAGAGCACACCTTGGTTTTTACATTGTCTCCGTTCAATGGTTCATTGTGAAGCCCCCAGCACAGATTGGCAGATAATCACATCAGTGCAAAGGAAATAAACAGCTACACAACTTCTTTACTCATATTTTGGTAGAGTGCAAGACCTGGTGTGGAGCTTGAAAACGACTTTCTGACCGATAGGTCAATTAATCTTTTTACCGTTAAATACATTTTATTTGTAAAGTTATTTTTTGGTGGGAAACGATATGGACTCTCGACGTCACTGCGCGGCACGGCGCGGTGTGCACCAAACATTTATCCAATATTAGTTGAATTCTATAGCCTACCAAATGAGTAGCTTACCAAATATAAACTGCCAGTGGGAAAACTACTTCAGCAGGCTATGGACTATGGATACTGTCAAGTCAACTTGTTTTGGTAATGTCTGGCAGGCTATCCAGAATGCGTTTATCCAGCAGGTCCGTCGTCACGTTGACGTAACATCCAAGCGTAACATTAAATGCAGTGGACCTATCAAAGCGTGCAGCATCTCTCAGTGCGAAAGGAACTGGAGCGATATAAACGCACCGTGGTTTGGAGGTGTCGACAAGACTATTTCCTCAACTGTTGACGAAGTAAATTCGTACGTCCTGGTTGTGATTAAGATCTTGCTCGGAGATATACGAATCGAGGCTATACTAGAAGGTAAGAATATCTTTTCGACTTTTAACAAAACCGTCGAGCTATGTCTTTCCTTCAAGTTTTACACTTCTGAAATGTATTGACGAACTGGAGACTGGTAGAAAAGTCTTCATCATAAAAACGCACAGTCTATTAACTTCTGTCACTTTATGCTGTTTTTAAGAAACGATGCGTCCAGCCTATAGAATACTGTCCGAGCCTGTCCACCGTGCGTCTGAGTGATCACTATCCTGGAGCACTTCTTCATTATCCTTCGATATCTCACTCCACATAGCCTACATTCAAGATGAACAGTGGTTTTCTTTGCCAACTTGGTAAATTATTTGGTGGCTCCTAATTTTATTTCTGAACTGGAGTTATTGTAAAGCAAGCCAACTAGTTAATTGATGGGGCTATGTTTGAATGGGTGAAAAAAATAACAGGGAAACTGAGGTCATCCTTGACATGCAGTAGCAGGTAGTAGTTACAGTGAAGTGGATCCTGGTCTTATTTGGAATACTACTGACTACTGTGACTGATTGCTGTGTGCTCACCTGTGTGACTCCATCACCTAAGTCCATACCGCACCCTTTCTCGGCACATTAGAACTGGGTCTATTAAGCAACGCTGCTTCTTGACAAAGAAATGCCTTCAGGTGAGCAACTGAATGTGCTTGTACATGTGTGAGGTAAAAAGACAGTGATGTTTGAATTTTCGTGGGTAGCTGACTGTGTGTGTGTGTGTGTGTGTGTGTGTGTGTGTGTGTGTGTGTGTGTGTGTGTGTGTGTGTGTGTGTGTGTGTGTGTGTGTGTGTGTGTGTGTGTGTGTGTGTACGTGCGAGCGCATGTGTTCGCGCGTCTGTGAACGTGTGTGAGTGCAGTAGACTAGCCTACGCAAGATGGACTTAGAAGGTGGACATCACTGCTTGACTCACATTAATGACGTTATTCATTACAAATATCCTCAGTACTGTCTGTACACATCACCTCTGAACCTAGCACTGCCCCACTCACTAGCACTCGCAAACATGTGCTCAGGGCTGCTGGCAGCTTTGACTGGGCCCAGGACAAAGTAATCTGACAAGCATACCAAACCAATACAATGTAATGAGAACCCGATTCTGGGCCCCCCCTCTCTCTCTGCCCCTGGACAACAGACCCCTTTGTCCCCCTTGTCAGCTTCCCTGCTTGTGGTGGTATACAATGGCTGGATTGTCCATCATATCTGTCCGTGTCTTCTGCTGTATCATGCGGGCACCTGACTGGCAGTCTGTTTGACTCTCTGGCCACACTGATCAGTCTATTTTTCTGTACTTACTGTTTTAACACACCAAATTTACCTTTAACCAAGTCTAGCTTCTACCTTACATTGTGCATAGTCAGTGTATGGTACAGTGGAGCTACTGGTGCAATAACATGTAAATACAACTGTAGTACATGCTATTACATCGCCCTCATGATGTGAATTTTTGTGCATCTACATACCATGGGTGCCTTGGACTCAGTTCAGCCCTCTGCTTCCCTGGAATAATTCATCCATTCAGCAGTGGTACAAGCTGGTCCCATGTAGTTCTTACAGAAACTCAGTAAATCAGCAAAAGATTTCGGTAAGATTCTGTAAATAACCTAGGCCCAACACTAACCTATAGGCTACTAACCACCACATGGATGGTGAAACACAGCAACTTCTTCATTTCAACCTGAAAAGTGTTTCTGAAAACACAACACACCTACTCCTTTTTCACTCCATAGAAGCGTTTTTTTTATGTAAAAATATATGCTGCTGTCAATGGCTCGTTCATAGGCCTATACTATCCCATTGTGGTCCATTGCATGTTTGCATATTTGTTTGACCTGCCTTTCTGTATTGCTGTTTGTGTTTTTGTCTTGTTTTTGTGTATCTATGGTATGCCATCCTTTGCACTTTATCTGCACTTGTTAGCAGACTTGGCCTGGACTCCTTGGAGAGCATCATATCATACATTATCTCCCAATGAGATCTTCCAGAATAAGTAGAGTAAAGGCCAAGTAACAGCAAAGTGACCAGATAATAATATTTAGGTAGCCATAATAGATAGAATAGATTGCAACTATGTTGTTCACTGAAACAGTGCTGTCTATTGCCAAATTTGATCTTTTCATGAATATTTACTAAATAATGAGCACATATTCACTAGTATGTAAATACTAAGTACAGTAAGGTTTGCTGCTAAATAATGTACCGGTACTTCTTGATCAAAATAGTGGAGAATGGAGAAGATCCACCTTTTCATGTATGAAAAGTGCAATTTTGCCAGTCATAATAAATAGGCCTACTTAGAGTTTGATGGTGGTGGTAAGTAATCATTACAAAGGTAACATTTGTGAATGGGCAGCATGAATTCTGGAAATAAACTACTGAACATAGTACACAGTGGCTACCTTGAAAGTTACCTTGGTGTGATTAGATCATAGTTCGAATTACGAAGCCTACTTCCTGCTCAAGCAGTACTACCAAGGGTGCTAATATCATAGGGTTTGGGGGATGTTGCCATCGATGTGATGAATTTAAATGCTGATGAGACAGCAAGTAGAAGTAGCCTACACTTTACACTGAAGCGCCATAATAAAGGTAAAAGCTACCACTCATGAAAGGCAGTATACCCCCCAATCATGGCAGGGTGAGGCCACGCGTCAGGTAGATCCTGAAGGCTTTACAACCACTGTTGCCAGATTGGGCACTTTTATTCCCAGTTGTGCTGTTTAGGACGATCATCAGTGGGTAAAAAATGGAATTGGCTGGGTTTTTCTGTAGTTTTATGGGCGTAGAGATCAATAGTGTTCAAATTGGGCAATATTTAATTCCTCCCTTCAGGCAGGTTTTGAGCATTTATTGGTCTGGAAATCATCAGTCACATCTGGCAACCCTGTTTATGACAGAGTTGTGGCAAGTTCAACGCTGGTACAAGCCTCAACTCCTACTGTGAGGGGGTGGTTTCACAGCTAATTGGCCCATAATTTCAATGCATTTTGAAAAACAGGCGAATCAACACACACACACACACACACACACACACACACACACACACACACACACACACACACACACACACACACACACACACACACACACACACACACACACACACACACACAACCCACAAATATTTCAGCCCTGAATGCATTTTTAGCTGTCCTGTGGTTTGACCCGGTGTTGCCATAGTAACATCCCAGTGGAGGAGTATTATGGTATGGAGATGTTTTTTATTGTTAGGTCTGCCATTTCCTAGAGGTATTGCAGCTGACTGAGGTCTGATAGTTGTCAAGGCGAGTGGTGGAAATTGGTGTCATCACCCGGTTGTCACCCCGTCATACCTTGTTTGTGCTGTGAAAACGTAGAATAGCATTCTTTACATGTTTCAGTTATGTATGATAACAATACCACCAAGGTCTACTTCTGTTTACCAAACTGTTAGCCTGTTGTAATTTTAAGTTTGGGAAGTCGAAGTCTTGTTCCTACAGATTTGCTAAAATGTCATTACAGACAATGGGAGTTCGTTCTACACAAACCAGGCACATTCATTATGCAATGTCTGTGAAGTTCCCTCTCTTCATTCATTTGTTACCTCCGCCAAGGAGGTAATGTTTTCGGTCGCGTTGGTTTGTCTGTCTGTTTGTCTGTCTGTCTGTCTGTTTGTTTGTTTGTTTGTTTGTCAGCAGCATATCTCAAAAACTAATCAACGGACTTGGACGAAACTTTGTGGAGTTGTTGATAATGACCCAAGGAACAAGTGATTAAATTCTGGTGGTGATCCGGATCACAAACCGGAACCAGGACTTTTTAAAAGGTTCTGTCAACAGGATAACTCAAAAACGAATCAACTGATTTGGACGAAACTTTGTGGAGTTGTTAGTAATGACACAAGGGACAAGTGATTAAATTTTGGTGGTGATCCGGATCACGAACCGGGACCAGGACTTTTTAAAAGATTCTTCACCATTGCTGGCCTATATATCTAGACGCCCCTAGTGACCAGAAATTGAATTGCGGGGACTCCACAAAAAGAAGGCAGAAAGACTTAGGGTGTAACATAGTCAAATGTTCTATCAAGCAGCTTCCTTGGCAGAGGTCTGCGCTCTCTGAGTGCTTCTAGTTCATAATGTTACCTACATCACTTATACACATATAGACCCACAGTACATGGAGTGCAGGCAGAGGCTTGTCCTAAGTCATGTCTTGGAGAATGGCAATATAGTGGGCTCTGAACAACTCTTTGCAGACTTCAAACAAGGATAATCAATTACTATTAATAAAGAGAAAGGTACACGAAGTAATCTGGAAGTCTTGGACAATGTTTCTTCACAGCCAGAAATGTATATCCATTTGAGTGGAAAGCATGGAAAGCCACAGGAATGGTCCTCATGGAAGGAAAATTTAGTTTGTTGAAAAATTGTTAAAAAGGCATGGTTAAAAGATGGTAAGAATGGTAACAGGCACACTACAGAACACCTCCATAGAACTACAAGACTATGTAGCTGCTGATAGTGCAGACTTCGACATGGGTCCTTCCACATATACTTTTCACAAGGCAAAAACTCATTGGATGGGTGATGCATAAAAAGGCTTTCCTCTGTATCCATCAGAAATAAGTTGCTAAACTTATGCAGAAAGCTTATCTGGACAGTGGGAGTTCGTTCTACACAAACCAGGCACATGCATTATGCAATGTCTGTGAAGTTCCCTCTATTCATTCATTTGTTACCTAAAAACATTTTGGGAAATTATACTGTAGTCAGATGAGACTGAGCTAGAGTTATTTGACCTTAACAATGGGAGCTGGACATGGCAAAAATGCACACATAAATTCTATGACATCTGGCCTAAAGTATACCCTGCCATTGGTCTGCATGGCTCGCATACACACTGTAAAACTTATTACAGTTGAGGGCCTCACTAATTTCTTCCAAATAGCAGATTTTTCAAAAGAATGTTCAAGTGTCAGTCACAAAGTTAAAGCTGAGCAGAGTTTGGACTTTCCAGCAGGACAGTGATTGCACTGCACTGGTCAAAATTCAACAATGAGTAAATGCAAAAGAGCAAGCACAATGTCTTGAAATGGTCATACCAATCTTGAGATAGCACCATTATTGAAAAAGAATACATTTATTTGAACCAGGATGTCTAAAGAAGACAGATGAGTAACCTGACTGAATTAGAGAGGTTCTGGATAGAATCATTCACAACTATTCTGTAGCACCAGGCAGTTGTTACTTGTCTTCTTGTATAGCAAATAGCCACAGGCTAGATCAGCAAAGGTGAGCTCAACCATATTAATGGTATACCTTCTTTGGGGTGCCCATATTTATGCGCACGCCTATTTTTGTTTAAATCTACATAAAATAGTGTCTGTAACACGTATTAAAATTCTTCCACTGCTGAAATGTTTCTATTTTCCTACAGGTTAACATGTGTTGAAATGAAATTGCTACTTTAAGAGCTCAATGAGAAATAAACTGATATAATGATTTTCCAAAAGGATGCCCAAACTTTCTCATGGCACTGTACTATGAGTGTTGTAATTACGTCTGTAAAAGTACTTTTACTTCTATTTTCTACAGCTCTATGCAGAAGTATAGTCTGACCTAGTCTTTTTACACGCCCATATAGTCTTGTAAACACATATTTGTACCCAGACATACACCTGATTCAGGTAAACCCTTAATCTGCACAGTTACATATATAGATATAGACACAGTATAAACTATGGACGAGTTGTACAAGATGTAATTACAATACTTGTGGCATTACATAGTTGAAACCATGTCATATCATTCTAATATTGTTGTATTTGCATCTGTAAGAGTAATTCTACTTCTACTTTATACAACTCTGAGTGTATGTATGAGGTCTGATTGGGTTCAATCTGAAGAGCAGACTTGGTAAGCTTTGGTTTCCCCATTCTATATACACAATTTCGGGGGCACTGTGAATCCCTTCTCGATCAAGTCTGTGCAGAGCATCTTTGGTAAATATTTGAACAATAATGGGTTTGGGCGTCAGAAGATGACAAGACAGCTTGGTTCTGCAGGGACAAGGCAACCCAAATAAGAGCCAAGCCAGGGATGAAGCTACCGCCTTTCACACGCACACGTCAGGAACTGGCAAACGACTACCGCGAATTGTATTCAGATATGAGACAGCATTTCATATGGAGCAGCGAGTTCCGTGTAGTTCATTCCATAGTCCCCATGCAACCACTTTAATCAACAACCCCAATTCTCCCTCTCTTTCTTCATCTCTCTCTCTCTCTCTCTCACACACACACACACACACACACACAAACACACGGACACACACACACACATGCACACACACACACACGCACACAGACACACATGCACACATGCACGCACACACAGACACACACACACATGCACGCACGCACATACACACACACACACACACACACACACACACACACACACACACACACACACACACACACACACACACACACACACACACACACACACACACACACACACACACACAACCACATCTGTGGATGGTGCTGCAGAGAAGACAGGAACCTGTTCATTTCTCCCTCTCTCTGTATGTATTTTTATATTCAGCCAAGGCAGGTCTCCTTTTCCTCTACTCCCGATGAGGAGCTGCTGAAGGGACTGTCTGAGATAGGGGTGTAAATAATAATCGATATGTATCGATGCATGGATCCTACTGCTGACGATCGAATCGAATCGTATTGTATCGTATCGTATCGTGGGGCATTCTTGAGTATCGAAAATAATCTAATCGCTGGCCCCTGCCCAATGCCCTACCTCCATAACATAATAGAAGTGGAAAAGTAATTGGAAATTGGGGCATTCTTAAGTATCGAAAATAATAAAATCGCTGCCTTAAGATATCGATATGGAATCGTATTGTCATGTAGGCTGTGATTTACACCCGTCTATAGTCTGAGATTTCCCATATGCCAGGATATGCTGTGGCTGTGAGAGAGTGGGTGGTACAGTATTTGCATGGGCACCCTGTTGAGCCCAGCCCAGCCCCAGCCCAGTGTCTGCTTCCAGCAGCAGCAGCTTGATTTCCCTGTCAAAAGCCTGTCTGACTCCAGAGCAAACTTTAGAAATCGTGGAGAGAAATTGGCAGGGTGTCAAATCTTGCTAGCCAGAGCAGGCAGCGGGAGGAAAAAAATTAAAATAGACAGAGGTAAGAAAAAAGGTTGAGGAAGAAAAATAGAGATCAGAAAAAGTAGGAGGCCTACTACTGTAGGAGAGGTGAAAAGATGGATGGTGCCATGACAGAAAGGTAGATGGATAGATAGACTACAAAGAGTAAGAGAAGGAACGTGTGGGAAAGAAAGGGTGAAAGGTGTGATCTGATCTGATTATGAAGTGCTGTTATTGGGTGGCTTTGCTTTGCGTGCCTCTAATGCCTAACTCGGCTCCCTAAGGGTTCATGAGTCATGCTTATTTAGACACCCCCGCATCACCACCACCACTACCCCGCCCCAAACATGCCCCTGCCGTGCCGTCCGACCGACCGCTCCCAAATGCACGCCACGTGGCAACTCCTGGGAGTCACGCTCGCCACTAGCTATGGGGGACAAAGGGGTATGTTATCCCGGGCCCGGGGAGATAGGGGGTCCAGAATCGGCTCCCCACTTCATTGTGTATGTATATTTGGGAGGGGGCCCTTTCAGATTACCTTGTCCCGGGCCCATCCAAAGCTGTCAGCAGCCCTGAGCACACATGCCAAAACATGTTGATAAATAATATTTCCAAAAGCTTGATTGCCATCCAGACCTAAATGCCTAAACATGCCTCCAAGCAAAAAAAAGGTCAAGTGAGTGTGATGTGCAAATACGGTACGGCAGGCACTTCTTCCGGTCCCGTGAACAAAACAAAAAGAACCAAGTAGGCTTTAAAATTAAAGGATAACTTGGCCATTTTGCACATTGAGCCCTGTTTTAGGTAGTGTGGGATGAATTAGAGGTATTCTGATCAGAATTTGGACAGTTGGTGCTGAACTGAGCATTTAGGGTTCCAATTGCGCAGCCCGCCCACCTTTACATTGGCTCTAACAGTACACTCAAGCAATCAATCATAAATTAACTTGTAGACTAAGAAGGAAGTAGGCCAGTGGTCATTGGAGATGGATAATGTTCATCAGGCAAGAAGTGATTCACCGTACCCATGGGTCTCCTCTTTGACACATTTTGTGGTAATCTGTGGCAACATGATCTCCGGAATTCTGTGCTCCAGGACACGGATGTTAAGGACACGAAATCCGCAGGAGCACGGATTTTGCCACAATGCTGTGCTCCTGGACATGGAATTGTTTTTTTACGTGATGGACACACAGAAGTGCTCTCTCTATACTCCCACGGCTCTATGTGTCCACAGTCTTGTGTTTTCTCAGGATTTTTCTAATTTCAAATATTTTTTTCTCAAAAAAACATTTCTTACTGACAGGTTAGGGTGAGGGTTTGTTTTGGTCTGGGCACAGCTAGTATTCTTTCATTCATTATATGAAATTGATAGGCTATCAACCAACTGTCTTTAATGACAGGTTAAGGTTAGGGAATGTTTTGGTCAGGGCACAACTTAAATTGCTATTGCATTATTTTGTTTAGGATTAGCATTTGGTATGTATTTTCTAATGATAGAGTTAACACAGTGTTGTGGGAATATAGAAAGCACTTCTGTGTGCCCATCACGGGAAAAGAATCTGTGTCACGGAATTTCGTGTCCTTAACATCCGTGTCCAGGAGCACAGAATTTTGGAGATCAGGCTGTCTGTGCACTTGCAGCGGAGGTAGTGAACTCCCATAGTACTAAGTTGTACGCACACATCCACCACACCTTTAAGTCTGCCTGCCTCCCCTGCTGCACCAAGTATCTGGGGCAACAGAAGGGAAGACACATTTTGAACTGAGGCTCAAACAGACTTCAGAGAAACACTGCGAAACCCTAAACAAACACGGTGATGAAAATAGGCACACGCAATCACGCCATCGAAACCTACACACACACACACACACACACACACACACACACACACACCCTAACGTAGCACACACACATACACACACACACACACACCTAACTGGGCACACACACACACACACACACACACACACACACACACACACACACACACACACACACACACACACACACACACACACACACACACACACACACACACACACACACACATTGTGGGAGCACTGGCAGTATTCCTTGGCTTAGTTAAAATGAATTATTTTTAGGTGTTCCTAAGGCCAAAAATCTGCCCAAATGTTCTTCTATGGAGAGAACAATCTGAGCTTAGAAAGCAGACACGACTGCACTCCTTTTTAGTGTTGCATTTTTTGCAAGTTTCATAACTGGATGAGTTTAGGTTAGAGCATGTGTTGAATTCTGCTCGGAGGCTAGTTTGTTGGAGAGCTTGTGTAGTGATTAGGGGCCGGGCTTGAGTATGCTGTTGTTGGATGTGGTGTCCGATTTGATCACTTAAAATCATTCATTTTGAACAGTTAAGGTCTAATGGGAGATATTTATGTTGCTTGTCATCTCTCTTCTCCTTCATTCCTCCACTTCCATCTCTCTCTGTCTCTTTCCTCTCTCTACCTTTTCCTTATCTTCATTTCACATCCCCACTCACCAACTTCATCATCAACACCCCCACCCCTCTCCTTCTCTTTCCTTTTCTGTCTCTCCCTAATCCCTCTGTTTTACTTTCACTTCACTTTCTCCTTTCCTATTGTCCAACCAATCTCTCCCTCTCTCTTTCTCTCTTTCTCTCAATTCTCTCTCTCTCTCTCTCTCTCTCTCTCTCTCTCTCTCTCTCTCTCTCTCTCTCTCTCTCTCTCTCTCTATCTCTCTCTCTCTCTCTACTCTACTTTACTCTTCTCTTTTCTTCACAGTACAGTATGACGGACGTGATAAACAGCAGAGAGCCCGGTCGGGAGGACTTCAGCGTGGAGGGGGCCAGTGGAGAGCAGGGCATCGCCTTCCAGGTCAGTAATTATTTATTAATATTCATTACATTACAGTACACTTAGCTGACAATTGTTTAAATCCAAAGCGCCTTACAGATATTAGAGGCTATTGGTTACGGTCCCTGGAGCAATGTGGGGCTATAGGTGCCTTGCTCAAGGGCACTTCAGCCATGGATGGAGGTGTAGGAGAGGTAAGGGCGGGATTCAAACCGGCATCATGTGATCTACAGTCCAACTCCCCACAGTACAGTACCTACAGTCCCTACCCCCTCCCAACATCTGGGGATGTTGAATCAGGCACATTGCATCAGCCATATTTTTAAAACCTGGAAGCACCTCCCATTGGCATATGGCCCAAGTCGAGGCAAAACTACATTAATCTGGTGAGAGTCATGTTAAGACTCACCAGCCAATAAATGAATGAAGGAAGCGAAGGACATATGGATCATTGCCATTCCACATTGAAGAAGGGCTCTGCCCGAAACGTTTGTGGGCGAATAAACAAAGAAAAAAATCTGAAGAGTGCTGTCCTTCCCTTCCTTCATTTATTTATTGTTTATGTGGGATTCAGCACACAGTTTTGAAGATCTGTGAGAATCATTAGGCGATAGTGTGAGCGCATCTCCTCTACTTTTTAAGATTCACCAGCCAGTAAGCCAGCTATTCCATACGCCAGCAAACAGGTAACCCAAGCCATATTCCCCAGCAAACCGATTTGCCCGTCAACCAGCCAATCCAAACAGTCAATCAATGGGCAGCTCACAGCAAGATACAGTTTAGTCAATGCTTTCACCAGCCTTATGTGCAATGTGTTATAGATCTGGGAGGTCATTTGTAAATATTAACAGTCAATTGGAGCCAATCAATTGACTCAGTGGAGCTAATCAAAGGTAATTATGGGCCATTGCAACTGAAGAAGGAATCAATACAGCGTGGAGCCAGTCAAGGAGTGAAAAGGTCCAGTTCCATGACTCTTCTGGACAGCCGTAGAGTAGAGTACAGTTATTTATTGATCCTGAAGCAAATTACATTGCAAGACAGATCAAATACATTGCAGACATAAAGACATTATGTACTTTTTACTGATGTGAAATGTATTGCACGCAACTGTATGCACACAGGTATTAAATACGGTAAATGAAACACATAAAGTGATACAGTATTGTGTGTAGCATACTGTCCCTTCATGTCATATGTTGTATATTGCATTTAATGGCGCATTCTTTTGAAACTCGGCCGTCGGTAGATCCGAGGTTGTTCTCCCGACAACCATTGTAGATGCGTTCTATTGAAACAGCTGGGGACAATACAAACGTCTTAAAACACTAATGTTAAACGAACTCGGAGTACACAGAAGCGCTCCGAGTTTGTGTTTCGGAACTCCGATTTGAGTACCCATTCTTTTGCACTTTCAAAAGAACGTAACATAACTTCCATTGCTTTGGTATTGCTAATGCAGTGAGTACTGCATGGCTGCAAAAAGACATCGACTTACTCACCAAAACAGTTTGAATGTTTTTATTTATCTATGTTATAAAGATATGTGATAAGTAGCCTCGTAGTGCAGATGGGGTCTCCATCGGGCATATTCACTTTTTGCTGAAAATACTCAACTACATCATAACATTGCTATGACATTACCAAGAGCCTTAAGTAACAGATTAAGACATAGCCATTACAGTTTTGGTTACAGTAAGGTTATAGGCTCTGCGCTAAGGGGTTACAGTATAAGATACAGTGTGTGATGACTGATATATGGAGATTCTGTGTTGTTAAGGGCCAGGTGACTTGTCCCGTCTGTGAGTATTTATTGGATACATTGATTTCCTGGCTTCCCTTACTTAATTGAGTTCGTCTTTGCTGTCTTCTAGATCTTTCCAGATAGCCGTGAACGCTACCCAAAGCTGTCCAAGCGCCTACCATCCATTGTAGTGGAGCCGACGGAGGGGGAGGTGGAGAGCGGCGAGCTACGGTGGCCCCCGGAGGACATGAGGAGCGCAGACGCATCCCACAGACCCTCACACGCGACCAGCAGCCCTCCAGGGCAGAGCGCAGAGGGGCAGAGAGAAGGTAAATCATGGGTATACACTGACAGAAACATGCATACACGCAGACAGACACATGCACACACGCGCGCACGCGCGCACACACACACACGCACGCACGCACGCACGCACGCACGCATACACACAGACAGACACAAGCACACACACACACACACACACAGACAGACACAAGCACACACACACACACACACACACACACACACACACACACACACACACACACACACACACACACACACACACACACACACACACACACACACACACACACACACACAGGAACAAACCAAAACCGACACATGGACATGACATACACAGACTACTGAAGAGAGTTGGAAAGAAGCAAAGCATACACTATAAAGCACTTTCACGAGCTGAAAAGGGCACACACATTAGCCCCGAGTGGATGTTCTCTCCTGGCCTCCCCAGTGGCCTGGGTGGGAAGAAAACATCCTTTGGCACACATAGACATGTCTTGGGTATGACAGGCTACTTTGTTACATGCAGTATGCATAAACGGTAGCCATTCAGATTGATTAAGATTGAGTAGCGCATGTTTTTGGTCAACTGTGAACTAATGATTAGGGAGTTGGTCTTGGGAGCTACGCTGCATTCAACATTAGAGGTGCACTGTGTACGATTGCAGCCAGAATAGGTATTGCAACTATGCTTCTCATTGAAATTGTGCTGCCTGTTGACAAATGTGATCTTTTCATGAATTTATGAAGTAATAAACTAAGGTAAGTAGTAAGTAGGTGGTAGGTAATTGTTAAAAATGTAACATTTGTGAATGGGCAGCATGGATTCTGGACATGAACTACTGAAAATATTACAAGGTGCACCTTCAAATCTATCAGTCATTGACTACATCTTTTAAGAAGATGGTACATTAGTAAGCGTTCATGTGTCCAGTAGCAGGTGCCATGAAATTGTAGTAGGCTTTACAAGGTGTATAACTTCAACCCATACAGTTTATCAACAGGAGATGACAGCTGTCAAAATGAAGGCTGACAACAGGGAGAGACAAGTGCAATTGAGATTCTTCGCCCTGTCAGAGTAACTCTCCAAACTGTGTGTGTGTGTGTGTGTGTGTGTGTGTGTGTGTGTGTGTGTGTGTGTGTGTGTGTGTGTGTGTGTGTGTGTGTGTGTGTGTGTGTGTGTGTGTGTGTGTGTGTGTCCAATTAGGTCAGTCAATGTTTTAGTGTGTGCGCTTGTACAATCGTTTGCATTTCCAACTCGGTGTGTGAGTCACTCAGCACACATGCATTAATGATGACGGTAGTGACGTAGTATTTGGCAAGTCATTCTTCTCCCACATGAAGATTGCCCCCTCGGTACTCCTCCCAATAATCGTTAATGCAGACGTTTCTCTCTCTTTTTTTCGGCTCCTTTTCTTCCATCCATGCGTTCCTTTCTTCCCCCTCTTCTCCTTTCATTTCTCTCACCATAAACCTTCTCTGGGATGTCTTCTACCTGGACCTATGTGCTCATCTATTTCTATCAGTGGTGGCAGTATTACGTATAATGCTGTATTGTTAGGAAAGGTATCTTGAGTATGGCTGTGTGTCTACTAGTGAGTGACAGTGTTCACACAGACACGCACGAACGTACACACACACACACAGACACACACACAGACACACACACAGACACACACACACACACACACACACACACACACACACACACACACACGCATCAATCGTTGATAGGTACTACATCAACCGTACATGTTTATTAGACAGACACAAACAAAGTGCAAAAATGCAAACCTGGAGCGACGTGTGACTGAGCTGGTTAAATTCTCATTTACACAGGCAATTACCATCAGAATCCTATTCTTTTGCTTTCCCATGTACCATCAGGCAAGACCGTCACAAGCAATCAAGAACACAATAGCCATCAAAACATGATTTATGCTTTTGTACCAGAGGTGGGAGAGCAATGGCTCAAAATCCTTTCCCTCTTATTTGTTGCTCGCAATCTAGGGATTTATTTTTACATGGAGTAGTAGACTTCTGTACCTTATGCGAGAGTCGGTGACATCACTCTTTTCTCCTTGAAGCGATAGTCTGTGTTCTTGGCTACCTTCGCCTCAAAGCAGGGCTGGACTGGCCATCTGGCTTACCGGGCAAATCCCGGTGGGCCCTCGCGTCTTTCGGGCCCTCGAAAGTGCCCCCCCCCCCGCCAGTGTCTCCTTCTCCACATCTCCCAAGGGCTCCCTAATACCTCCTGTAGGACGGTAGAGCCCCCATTGAGAAACACTACTGTAGAGTCAAGCACCTGGAAAAATTCTAGTAACAGGAAGCTCTCAGACCAACAGATATCCGTCAAATGTGGAAAACAGCCAAAGATGAAGAGAGAGATATGGAGAGTATGGAGGCAGAAGATATGGAGAGTTAAGCTGCTGCTGACACACAGCTGACAACGAAAACCATATCAGCTATTTATTCAATCCAGTTCTGTTTATTTGCCAGACCTATTGTATGTCCAAATTCACACAAGACAGATAGTACAACACTACATATCAAGACAGACAAGGGCAATCAAACAAAAACTTCAGAAAACTGCGCTCTCAGCCTGGATTTGGATCTTGTGCTACTCACAGTTGGATTTGAGAGTGCCAGCCTGATGTCTTTGGAAGAATCATCCAGGCATTGTGTAAACTTATGTACATTAGGTTTCTTAAAATTGTATGAAATGTGTGTAAGTCTGTGTAAATACATTGTGTAATGTAAATTCTTATATCACTTCATCTGAATAAACCTGACCGCATTAATTAAAGCGTCACAAACAAACAGCAAGATTTGAGTGAACAACAATAAAAAACATCTCCATGCCGGTGTCCTGTCTATATGAGCGACCCATCGAGATGTGATTCTCTTCGCTACTGAGCATGCGCACGCATGCGCACACCCTCGCAGTGGTTTTCGCGTGTGATTGCCCATCGAATTGTGAGACCGCAAGTTACGATAGGATAGGATCCCATGAGACTGTCAACTTCAGTGACTCAAACTGTAGCCTATGTCCTCGCTCCTGAGGTTACCACCAGTCATCATAGTCTAGTTAGCATAGCTTGTCCACCGACTGTCATGGACTGAAAGTTACGAAAAGACTATTTATGTAGAGGAGGCGTTCTCATTGCAAAATGGAAAAAATCGCCACCTCTGATTGAGCTGTCAAAATGCTCCCTCCACCCTTTTCACTCAAGAATTTGAATCGACTGCATTGTAAAATGCCTGAACATGCATGGTAATAAGAAATGCACTGGTGGGGATGTTATGAAAATATGATTCCGGTCATTAAAAGACAGACATCTGCCAAAACAAAGCCACAATACGCTATCTGCTATCTGGGAATATCTAAACAGCGCTTGTTTATCCCCATAGCACATGAGTTCATGTGGCAATTTGCCTTGCGAGCCCACGTCGCATTGAAACCAAACCAACAGCAAATGACTGCATTAAACAACCCCAGGCCCTGATCCCAAACGCTTTCTCCAGTATTTGCGCAAACTCAACTCTCTTTCATATGGCACGTTTCTTAACTTAGGACTACTCAAACGAGAGGCTCACGGTTTTTAGTGGTCAGCACAGCAGCCGCACGTTCTTATTAAACTCCGCACGAACGATTGCACACCACTGTCCGTGAAATAAACAAAGTTATGGTTATTAAAACAGTCCTACGTGGACCGATTGAAACGCCTTCCGCGGAAAATCAAGGTCGCTCATTTAGATGAGGCATCGCAAATCGATAGAACACCACTATCGAATAGGGCGACCGGTCGCTCATCTCGACGAGGCAACACATCTCGACAGAACACCGGCTCAGTTAATTTCCTTGTTAGACACTTGGGGCACAGGTGCCACACCATTAATCAAAACTCACCATTCCCCATGTGACCAATGTAAAAAACAGAAGTATAACACAACAGTGCTCAATCAACACTTAGAGCAGGGGTGGGAAACCTTTTTCCTTCAAGGGGCCACTTAAAATTGTATAAAGTCATCCAAGGCCCGTACACAAATTAGAATTTCCCCCTGTATTTTGGGCCTATATTGCACCTTTACAACCCACCCCATCCACCTTCACTAGGTCCCCTGAAAATATAACTTAATTGTTTTGTAAATGTAATTTCTAACATTTCTTTACAAAGCATGTCATATTTCATAACATTTGCATATTGCATAACATTAAAATTATGCCGGCGGCCGGATAAGACGGCCTTAAGGTCCGTGAACGGCCCTCGAGACATAGGTTCCCCACCCCGGACTTAGAGAGTTGTTTCAATATCTTCTAAATTTCATTTGGTCCCAGAGTACACTCTGTTGAACGTCTTTTTATGTTTTATTTATTGTAAAATATATCTTCATGAGCTTTTCGCCTTTTTAAAGGATACATGACAGAGAAGATCATGACAGGAAGAGAGTGGGAGAGAGAGATAGCTTTTATACCTGAACATTTTTGCCTGGCTGTTAACAGGTATGCATACTAAAACATGAACAAGGTCTGTATGCTCCTATTGCAAACCACATTAACAGAGGAGCGAGTGGTGACCTAGAGTACAGTGTATTGTTGTAATGAGGATGTATTACTGTAACTGGGGAGAAGCAGAAACGAGGCCACAATGCAGCAGGTGCAGACCTGTGGATTTTATTATTTAACATTTAATGATTAACTTTCAGATCTTCTCTGTCTCTTTTGTCCCCCTTTGTCTCCTCTTTGACTACCAAAATCTATTGCTATTATATAAATGTTCTTGTTCCCTCTCTCTATCCCTGAAAATAAATTTCTTATTTTTTCTTGTC
>NC_085875.1:47809769-47812269 GCF_034702125.1 Engraulis encrasicolus | reverse complement strand
TGTGTGTGAGCGTATGTGTGCGTGCGTGCATGTGTGCGTGTGTGCCTTTGTAGCTTTCTGTCTTTCTGTGTGAGATACAAAAGAAGCTAGGAATGGTAAGGTGTTCTCTCCCCAAATTAAAAACAAGCCCTTCGCAACCGTGATCATTAAGAGACGGGCGGACCGGCTAAAGCCAGCAGGTCTACCTCTGTCCTGGTTACTGTAACTAGCAAGCCACCCTCAGCAGCCAAACAAGCAAATGCATCATTAAGATCAGTGATTCTCGAAGTGTGGTCCGGGACCACTGGTAGTCCATGACAGAGCTCAGTTGGTTGGTGAGGGGATTCCTACTTTTCCAAGACAAGCTAGCAGTATGCTAAATATTTGTAACATTAATACAGAGGCAAACATAGCTGAGGTCTTATTTTCACCACAATAAGACAGCCTTATAATGTGAAGAAAAAACATCTACTGTCAATTCAGAAGTGGTCCTCGGTCTGGAAAAGTTTGAGAAACACTGACTAAGATGAAGTTGTCTTTCCGGCTGAATCCTTGACAACTTAACTCTGGGATTAACTCGACCTCCAAACATCACTCTGGGCACGGCTGGACTGGGTTTCCTGGGTGTGTGCCAGTTCAGGCAATTTTGGCATATGGGACAAAGACGTTGTTTTTTGGGCTCAGACATGTGGCGCAACGACATCTAATGGCCATACATTAATTAGTAAGTGCTAGTTGATATGCTGCAATGAATATGCATCTTAGATAGATCCATACAGTAGTGGCACTGGCTGTTGTTGCACCGCCCTGACATGTGCTAACGTCACTGACCCATAGATCAGCTCCACACCAAGGACATATTACTGCTCGGGCCTACTGGGCCCTGGCCCAGGGGCCCAAGAGTCATGGGGGCCCTGAAGGGCTCTAATTCTCACACTGTGATAAAATCACACTTAAAACAGCTGGAGCTTATAACAGCAGGGGCAAACCCCCAAACCCCCAACAACAACAACAGGGGCTCAGGCATCTGAATCGTTTTGTAAATTAGTAACACTCATGTAATGGTGGGAGCCTCTCTTGCTGCCTGCTATTCACAGCCCACCCCAGCCAACCACTCCGCCTTGATCATTAACTATTACTATAATTATGATAGGCTCAGTCCACTGTACCGGAAAGATACACCAATTGACTCCTCTAAGTAAGAAATAACGGTCCTGATTTCAAGGGAAATAATGGACGAGGCGGAGCCTTCTAACAGCCCGATGGCGCAGCCGTTATTCTGCTTATCACCCGGTTATCAGCATTTAAGTATTAATTTATTAATATATTTATCAAAGTCTATCGGCAATGTGTAAGACGCGCATAGAACATTGGGCGACTTGACAACCCAATTGCGATAGATCGAACGACTGGGTTTTTCACTTGACAACCAAATGCGAAAGAATTAACGACTGGCTCTTGACTTAACAACCAAATGCGATGTAACTAACGACTGGCTCTTGGCCATAGCAACCTGCAGTTTAGAATTAGTAACGGCAGTTCACCAAAAAGTTATGAAAAGAAGCAGCTTAGACACTTGCATGACATTGTAGGCGTCCTGTTCTCAGGGAATAATGGACACCTGCTCAGCCAATCAGAAGACGTACCGTCTGCTCACCGGGTGATTAATCTTAATAATGCATCAGCCTTGAAGGGAAAAACTGAACAAAACAAACAATAACAAACAAAAGCATTGGCCTCTGAGCACTGCCGGACCACGGGGACAATGCCCTGTAAAGCCTATGCCAGATTAACAGTTCAGCCCTGACTGTGGCGACAAGTGAGCCCAGATCCACTACTGTATGTCACGCTGAACTTTTAATCTCTTGTCGACACAAACATCCGCCACATGCTGTGCGTGCTTCATTAACATGAGCCCAGTGTTAACCACACAGTATTTAATCCCTCTGAGTTGGGATTGTCAGATTGAAGTGCAGTACAGTACAGTACATGGCAGCGACTGAAATGGAGAAACGACAATGATGCGTCCATACTGATGTTATTTACATACTGATGAGGTCCTTTTGAATCCCACCGGATTACTTCTGACGTATGAGCAACTCTTGCCTCTCTCCTTTGGCCCACAGCATAAGCACTGGTTGTTGTGAGTAGGGCTTGGTCAGGGCCACTGACAGGTTTTGGGCAAGCCTGGGACAAAGTCACCAGAAAGGCCCCCAAATGCTGTACTACATACATACAGTACATGATAAGGGCCCCCCTCTCTCTGTGGGCCCGGGACAACTCACCCCTTTGTCCCCCTCCTGTTAGCCTCCCTGCTTGTGGCTAAGCCTATGAATATCGGCCCGCCTGGTCTACCTCTCCACTCCAGCACTTGTTATGCGTGAATTTGTGCGGCGTTGCCATGGCGACCACACAGGGCTAACACACTGCTAGCTAGCTGGCGCAAAAGAAAAAGGAGCACTTGACCTATTTCGTGCTGCTGCTATACCTAGCATGTGTGGCGACTCACATGGTTCTGTCA